>NW_019770110.1:0-880 GCF_002891405.2 Cryptotermes secundus | reverse complement strand
CCCCCCCCCATCTCAACTGACGGTTCCCAAAAGCGTCTGAATGCCATCGGCTACATGATTTTGTACAAAGCGTGTAACATGAGAACAAATGGGAAGATCGTCTCTCTCCACTTGCATATTTCATCTCCGAAAAAGGTGGACGGATTTCCATTAAATTTGGTGTCGGCGATCCATACTAATTGAAATAAGTCGGGTGAATTCGATGTTGATGCTTATTAACCACTTTACGTAATACCAGATTTATAATTTATGAATTTTCTCAAATCTGCTGTTCTGGAATCTGACGACTGAATGAAATGCCGGTCTCTACTTCTGAGCAACTGCATTCTCTAGGGCTACAATCAATGTTATCTGCCACAAGGAGACTGGGGCCAGCTCAGTCGGTATAGCAGCTACGATCTGCACAAACGAGGGAGTCGGAGTTCTGATTCCTGATAGAGGCAAGAGATTTTCCCTTTTGTTTCTAGCACACGTCTGGGGCCCATTCGGCCTCCATCCAACAAGGGCATGCAGTTCTTTCTTCGGGGGTTAGACGGTCGGGCTGTGAAGATGACCAGTCACTTCCATTAATACCACAGTTAGGTATACATGAACCTTCACCTCCGCTCTTCCGTACGTCTTCATGATGCGAAGTTTAGGTAAGCACGGGAACAACTTTATCGTTACCTTGAAACATACCTGCAGTTCCGTGTGAACCCCGTGTTGGGTGGCAACTTCTCCGGCACATTTGTCAAGCGTGTGGTATCAACAATCACTCACAGGCACACGTCTTGGGCAAATGATGTTTGCGTTTCAGATTGGAATTCTATGACAAATTCCATGTATCACATTCTCTATTTTCTTAACTTCTGAACCAGTTTTGGTCTGTGTTCATGTACTT
>NW_019770109.1:0-878 GCF_002891405.2 Cryptotermes secundus | reverse complement strand
GTGTATAGCATTTCAGACAAGCCATATGACGTCGCACCCAACGGGAGCAGATAGTGAGTGGACAGCGATAAGACTTAACAATTGATAGTCACAGTACAATAAAAAAAACGGTATTGACTGTACTAACAGATTCAGAATTGTGGACGCATGTTATGCTAATATGAAATTCAACACATTATCTCTGTTTTAACATTCTGCAGAGATGTGAAGAGGGTTTCTAGATCAAATTCTGGGATTCCTATGACGACCATTGTCTTTTTGGATTCCTCAGTCCCTCCCGACTAATGGGACTGAGGCTTATAACCAGACGATTGCCGTTTCATGAGTAAGTCTCGGAGAAGGGCGACTCAAACAGGAATAAAGGGAAAAAGCTCTTGCCGCCCCCAAGTACTGCGGGAGCACCTAACTGATATTACTGTAAAAGTAGTAACAGCTCATAATGAGAAGCTTAACTCACTACCGGCCCGAGGGTATGGAAATGTTTTAGAGGAATAATAAAGATTAATCTGACATGAATTAATTCAGAATTAGCATCACTAATTATGCTTCACAAGCAAACGTGATTCTTAGTACAGAGATCAAATTTATTTGCAACCAAGTACCATGTTAGGAAGGTGTATAATGTTCACATATGTAGGCCGTCTTTACCCCAAGTAAAACTAAAGGATTTCATATGGACTCGTTTCATATACAACAAAATTTTAGGAACAGAAATCATATTTTTTCAAACATGTATTGCCTCATGTAATTTCAGGATATTTACGTTGATTAGAGGCACTATGCTACAAGCAGGAAGGTCGCAGATTCGATTTTCAATGAGGTCGCTGGATTTCTCAATATACTTAATCCTTCCAGCCGCACTATGGCCCTGGGGTTGA
>NW_019770108.1:0-879 GCF_002891405.2 Cryptotermes secundus | reverse complement strand
TATTGCACATATAGCATGTTATTGAAAATATTTCCTTTCGCATATTATACAAGTCCTCTGTCAGCGCAGGCTTTGCAAAGCAGATCATGCCTATCTTAATTATCTTATGAATGTTCATAAGCTTGACCATTGCCAAGTTTAAGCCTCATATTTTTTGTCTGGCTCTGCCTTGTTCATACAACAAATTCGTTCATGCTCTATATATAGCCTAGACATGGGCCACACAGAAAACACTGAATTTCTCCACTGTTGTGTCTAATTGTTGCCTAGCAATGGCTCACTGGTTGAATGACATAATAGCACATTTACTGTGCCACTGACTAGCAGTGGATGACATCTCTTGTTAAGCTACTTGATCACATCATAATATTTAGCTCTGAAAAGTGCCAGAAACTTTTGACGATAACTATATGTTGCAATACATGATATATGGCCTGTATACCATGCACTGAGGACTCTTATCCAGGCAATAGAATTCACCATGAACATAACTTCTGCTTTTATATACAATGGTTTTGCTGTTCTAAGAACAGAATGGATGTATTATATGATAAGCTTCACTTGTGAGACTCACCTGAAAAAGTATACATGGCCAGCTCATTCTGTTTCAATATCTATATCATGCATTCTGAGTTTTTTCTCTACCCTCACACCACAGGGGAATGACACAAATTTAGCAAGATGACAGTTGGACAAAGACGAGATTAAATATTTGATAAGAAATCAGAGGTAACTGAGGAAAACTCTGAAAAGCAGTCAAGGATGATGAACAGATGATAGAACAAGCTCAATTTCCATCCTGCCAAGGAGCGTAACAACCAGCGCCTAGTCAGATAGTGAAGGCCACAGCGAAAACACAGATGAAATTTATGAATATGA
>NW_019770107.1:0-879 GCF_002891405.2 Cryptotermes secundus | reverse complement strand
GCCGCCGCGGTGGGAAGCAAGCGACTAACCGCTTGAGCGATGGCATGGCCATTTCCTGGCCTTAGTATACGGCAGTAATACTGCTTAATCCCTTGAAACAATAACATTCCTTATGCCAAAGATAAGTGTGTTTATCTACTACCACCAGCTAAGACCTAAAACCTACTGTTCCCATATGACAAGACTGGCCAGTATATTATAATATACTGTCACATGCATATTTTAAAGCCTATATCTTCAGTTATAGTCACCGAGTAACAGTTTCTTGAGAGATCAGAAATGCACACAAACGTTTCGTCGGAAAACTGGAAGAGACCACTTGGCAGACCTAGTGTAGATTGGAAGATAGTATTAAAATGAGTCTTATTAGGATGCATGGACGTGGATTGGATTCGTACGACTGAGAACAACGTCCAATGGGGAGTATGTACGAAAGATAATGAACATTAGGTTCCATAAGAGACGGAGACTTCTTGAATAGCTGAGCAACTAACAGCTTCCCAAGAAGGGCATGGGTTAGTTAGCGGATGTCCTCTGTCGGTGTTTACGTGACATTATAAACATACAGTAATATGTAGAACCAATGCTAAGCAATGAATCGGTAAACAACGTTCATTGTTAGGCGATTTCTAACACGCACCAATGGACTGACTGGGAAGGAGTGTTCTTTACGCGATCCATTCGTCAGCTGGTGACGCAACAATAGAACTGTTGGAAACGGTGATTTCTGTGGATCCGCTCCGAGGCTCTATCACTCGACCAGCTGGGTTGAGGCCCTCACCATAGCTCAATCGGTCAGTGGCTGACTTCCCAACGCAGCGGCCCGGGTTCGATCCAGGGTCTGGTTAAGTTGGATTTGTGGTGGACATAGTGGCGCTG
>NW_019770106.1:0-879 GCF_002891405.2 Cryptotermes secundus | reverse complement strand
CCAGACCCACTACTTCTCAGAAAACCTGGTAGCGCCAGGAATCGAGCCCGGGACCTCTGGATCTGAAGCCAGGAACTCTGACCATTACACCACAGAAGCCGTGCACTGACTGTGTATAGAGTTAAGAAACCGAAAGAATCGGCCCAACAAAGGGCTGTAGGTGGATAATGAACACTTGGATTGCATAGTCGGGCGATTTCTTGACAAGCTCAGTGATTGTTAGCCCCTTAGGAATGACTCCGTTTCAAGGAGGCAGTCTCTTGTGTCGTTTTAATGTTATTTATTCAGAGTGTTGAATATAAATTCTGTGTTGATACATTTGAAGTCTTTCGGAACGGCGGTAGTTCTCAATTCTGCCTTCGGCACAGTAGTTTAATGGTTGTCTAGGATTACAAAAGAGCCCATCCTTAACAAATACAATATCTCTTATGTTGGCACAGCCTATCTTTTGACGGCAAACAACCTTGAAACTGTTGACCACTTTACCAAACCCTTCACATGTCTTTCATAATTGGTTCATTGTGGAACTGCTTAGAATATCTTTGGTTCCAAATTTGTACTGTGCTTTGATGAGAAGCCAAAAACATGTACAAATGTAACGTGACACCTTTTTTTATCTCAAGAGAGAGGTGTACATACTAATGGTGGATTCCTTTGAGGATTGTTTAACGATGCTTTCAATGGCTATACATTATAAGAACCGGAAAAGCTTAGTCGGTGTAGCGACAGCTGCGGGCTGGGCGACCAGGATTAGATCCAGGACAGGGGCAAGAAATTTCTCTCTTCTCCACAGCTTTAAGACCGGTTCTGGGGCCCACTCAGCCTCCTATTGAGGGGGTATCGGGGGTTCTTTCCCCTGGGACAAAGCGGCCGAGGACT
>NW_019770105.1:0-879 GCF_002891405.2 Cryptotermes secundus | reverse complement strand
GACCTAGCATTTCTGCATGATTCGCTGTGTAGCCAGTACAAGACGATGGCAGTTTCGGAGCACCCTTCACAATGCTTCTGAATATTACTGACTCTCCGGCCTGAATTACTTAAGTCCTCTTGCCTCAGAGCATTGTGTAACGTCTCCTGAAGTGCTCCTAACCAAACGTAGACATGTCTGGCGCCTGGCCAGAATTGGAGGCACAGGGGTTCTCAACCCAGGCTGCATCCTTACGATAAGCGCCGTCTCTGTTCATGTAACAATTCCCTAGTGCAGTAACAACAGCGAGACCTTGCTCAGCCCTGCTTTGTCTTCTGCACTTGAATGTAAAAAGGGAAATGTGTCACGCCATGAAGGCATACGGGGGAGTGGAGGATTGACCTCGGCAATAGAAGGAGGGGAATGGTCAGATTCAAGCCCTGGTCTCTTTACCCCCGGGAAAAGAGCCCCAAGTGCTCATTGCATAAGAGACTGGGTGTGACCCAGAGCCGGTATGGACGATGTGCATTAGAAAAAATTGTCTTGTCTCTGTCAGGAAACGAACCGCGATCATCCAGCCTATAACCCATTACCATATCTACAGAGCTATCCTAGTCACCCCCCGCCATGCTGCTCTTTCTTCGTTAAATTATGCTGCCCTCGTGTTTTTATATTTATGTATTATTTATCTTGATTTGTTACATAAGGGTGCATCCTATGTGTGTAAATAGTTAATAAAATAGTCCTCAGTCACTCAAACAGACCGGATGCCTTGCAGTCGTGTTTCCCGTCTATAATGAACAATATTAATTTAACAACATTAATTCACACTTAATTCATATAGAAAATATATATATGTATAAAATATAATGAAAATTATTAAAATATCTATACATTCGG
>NW_019770104.1:0-879 GCF_002891405.2 Cryptotermes secundus | reverse complement strand
CCCTATGGGCCTCCACGGCCTGTTACAGGAATATCTTTGCCTTTTTTACTTAATTCTTTAAGATTTGTAACTTTCAGCAACACCTGAGACCTGGAGGCCTCGTATAATAGTAATATTCTGTACTTGTATCTGGAAGGTGCTAGGATGAAATCTCGCCGGATATACTGACTGAAGATTTTTGTAGTTTTCCTCAGTCCCTATACGCAAATTCCAGGATAAGTACTGTATTATATCATGACCGCTTCCTTGCAGATACTTTCCAGTTCCTTATTCACCAATCATCTTATCATTTGATGATACATATTCTTAGATACTGAAAGTGTCGTAAAACATAACACAAATATCATCCTAAAGACAGTGCATATAATTGTTCGTATTATATGAGTGACCCTGACTATTTCACGTTCGAAACTTTTTTGGAGATTCTCACATTAGCGGCTATGAAGAGCTCTGACTTCTGTGATGAACTCTCAAAGGACTACGTCATGTTGTGTCACAAAACAGAGAACTCATCGAAGTCTACTTTCATTCGGTAGACCTTTGCTAGGACATGTAAATGTTTGGGTTCCCATAACCTGTAACGTTGCGCTCCTGAAGACACCGTCTATACCGTTTTACTTGCGGTGATGGTCTTCACAATTTACTGAGATTTATTTAAAATTGTTACAGACCTTTGCAAGAAAACCACCGTTTTACTCGTATTTTCCAGAGGCCAAATTTGAAGGCCCCTATTTTTGGAGTTAGAATATTCCATATTCACCGTGCCAGGCCCATGCGAGTTAAATTCTTTTTTTCTTTTTTATGGTGTTGGGTGAGACTGAGTCCTCTTGGTATGTCGGTCACTAATTGGTCTAGTGTCCCTGCCCCGGGTGGTAGATG
>NW_019770103.1:0-873 GCF_002891405.2 Cryptotermes secundus | reverse complement strand
CTCAGTCTCACCCCATGAGAAAAATAACAATACAACTACTGCAGTAGTTCGCGAGCTCAC
The DNA here is from genome assembly GCF_002891405.2 of Cryptotermes secundus. Classification (NCBI taxonomy): domain Eukaryota; kingdom Metazoa; phylum Arthropoda; class Insecta; order Blattodea; family Kalotermitidae; genus Cryptotermes; species Cryptotermes secundus. The sequence continues at coordinate 813 of NW_019770103.1, read as the reverse complement.
CTGGTCACGTGCTAGGCACGGCGGGTTGCCTATATAACGCGCGACCGCGGCGAAGGCGCGTAGACACGATGGAGCTACGGTTCGCGCTGCTGGTGTTGTTCCTGAGGCCCGCCGCGCCCGACCGTGAGTAATTCTCTCGTACCAGTTTCAAGTGACACCCACAGGCCAAACTTACACATTACCAAGTGTACTATCTTCTGGAATGTGACGCCGTGTAGCCTGGCAGAAGCGCTGCTTGCTGTCTGTAGACTCGCTTGGGTACTTGCTTGCCTTATTCTGTATGTTCCTCCGAAATGTAAGTAAATTTTTACCGGACTATACGCTGTCATACACCAGAAGGTAGTACTTCTCATAGTTAACGTTGTGAGAGCTTCGACCCGGAACGTGTTTGGGGAGTGGTGCTAAATTACTTAAGAAAAATATCAATTATTAATCCATGAACCCTTACTCCACGTTTCGCTATGGGAACTAGGGCAGCTCAATCAGTATAGTGACTAGAATATAGACCGAACGATAGAGGAATCGGGGTTCGATTTATGGTAGGACCAAAAAAATGTTTTTCTATAAAGTTCAGTTCGGTTCTGGGACACATACAGCATCGTATCGTATTTTTATTAGGGGTTATTTTCCCGGGAATAAGGTGGCCGGGAGTGAAGCTGACCACTCATCCCCATAAAGTGCCGAGGCTAAAAGCGCGTGGAGCTGTAGCCCTACTCCTCTTTACGTCGTTGTGGCGTGATACTTAATTACACATAGAAACAACTTTTCATTTTGTAAAATTTGAGGCTTTCACGGCGGTGACTATGAAGAAAG
>NW_019770102.1:0-879 GCF_002891405.2 Cryptotermes secundus | reverse complement strand
GACTTAAATCAGTGCAACAGGACGCTAAAATATAACATTACTTTCAAATGTTTGCATATAATTAAACATGTGATTTCCTTCCAAATTTTGTTTTCGTGATATATTTGATTTTGCCTTTATTTACTTCTAGTCCAATTACATTTCAGCGTGAACAAATAACTGATTATTTACATACCTCTTACATTCTTATCCAATAAATTAATGTCATCAGCTTACACAAATACTGATTATGCCATCCAGTTAGAGCATAGCCCTGTCATATTTTTCAGATAATGTTTTACACTAGTCATAATGCATCATTTCGGTTCTGCCTCTTTCAGTTCGTACACTACAGAACTAGCATCGCAGGCGATGGAGTGCTATGAATAACACAGGGGGGCTTTTACAGTTGTTGGTTGATGGGGGAATCTGAAATCGACTCCTGATTGTGAATACACGCACTATAGCCGTATTGCCCACAGCCAGTACTGGAATTATGCTGTCATTTAATAGCCATTATTCTCTTTCGACTGCATTAAGAACAAATAGTTTTCAGTGCTGCTAGGATAGCAATCAAATGCAGATCACATGAATCGTCGTATTAATATATAATGAGTTCTTCACTGAAATGTGAGTACAACAGAGTCGCCGAACAGGCTGGGTTAGCAGTAACGCTCACTCGTATTTTGGAGGTGCTCGGTTCCAATCTCGGTCACAACATCGGGCATCTTGATTGATATTCGCTGTGTTTTCCTTGAATCCCTCCAGACAAATGCGGGATAGCCAGTTAGGCCACTACATCCTCCTTCCAAATCCTTTCGACTCACCATTCATCCATCACACTGTCCCTCGACGCCATACAGCACAGCTACCGACAGCAGCGTGAAGTGGCCCATAAAA
>NW_019770101.1:0-870 GCF_002891405.2 Cryptotermes secundus | reverse complement strand
GTGAAACGGAGAGTTTCGTGGATGTAGGTCAAGGTCCAAATTGGGGCTGTAACGCCAAAGGAAAAATGAAAGAACAGGGTAGATTCTAAAACTAGGTTCGCTGATCGAAGAATCGGCTATCGTTGACGATTGATAAATCAAATTAAATTCGATTAACGGGGTGGCTGTAATTAGATAATTTAAATTTAACGCTTTGCTACCGAGCAGGCTGTTAGGGCGATAATGTTTTAGATTTGTATCCTGGAGGTTCCCGCTTTTAATCTTGGTAGCAACTTTGAATATCCTCTTGGAATTTCTCTGTCCCTTTGGACAAATTCCGGCGCAATACTTTGGTTGTCCCATGAATATTTTCTTCCAAATTCAATTTCGTTATTCACTGAGTATCGAAAGTTGGATGCTGTGTGCTCACAACTACTCACAGTGCCGTAGAATAAAGGAAAAGACACTAAGCTGTAAGTATGTACTTGACATAATCGACTTTTTTATTCACTACGGTGCTGCACAAAAGCAACCACTTGAAACGGCTGAGCGAAGTCCTTCAGAATCTAAGAAATGCTTAGATAATCGAGAAATTCTCAGCTATTTTACTGAGCTGGAAGAGCACACAAGCGTCTGCCATCGAACCGCAGTATGGTCCATGTGCATCCAGCTCAACTCTCACGTTATTAATCGTTAAAGAATAAGACACTCGTCAATTGCAACAAACGTATACAAAATGTTGAGCCAGTAAAACCGCCTTACAGGTTTCGGTCTGATACGGCCAACTTCAGGGGGCACGCAGTAGCGTAGTTGGTTGAGGCATTATGCTGAGCATATGCACTCACCCTCTAACAGAAATGAGTACCAGGAATCTTCCTGGGTGGCAAAGGG
>NW_019770100.1:0-878 GCF_002891405.2 Cryptotermes secundus | reverse complement strand
CTTGGCGAGCCGTTGGCTAACAGTGGACTTCTGCTCTGGCTCCACTATTCCGGCTTTCAGGCATCATGTCACAATACATATCAAGAAAATTAAATTATTTCCTACTACATAATTTTCATTTAGTGGAGGTGGAGGAATATTGGGGAATGCGCTGGGGTTGCATCTGGGTCATCTTCGTCGCCAGCTGCATGTCATCATAAGTTAGTGGAATTTCAGGGTAAGCGCGGCAATGAACATACAAATTCGTGGGGAGGTTGAGGCGTAAGTCACCTGTAATTGATAATTCTGTCACTTCGGTTTGTTCAAGGCGATCATAAAGAACTGAATTCAGATTTTGTAATCAGTATATACAGCGTTGATCCCAGCGGCCTGATTTTGGGGGCGGACAGCCGAACAGACACACGTCTTGATAATAAGGTTCGGCAGGAAGAAATCTGCTAGGATCCTATAGTCGGTGTATCTGCTGGCTGGGCGGCCGGAGTTCCGTTCGCGACACCTGCAAAATTTTTCTTTTCACAGCTTCCAGATCGACTCTGAGGCCAATTCAGCCTCCTATCCCTTGGGTACTGAGCCTATTTCTTCGGGATTAAAGCGGATGGAATGTAAAGGTAACCACTCACAACCATCTAGTGCCGTGGTCAAGAATAGTGTTGCTATACCTCCACTCCCCCATTCGTCTTCATGGTTTGGTGTTTAATTAATTAAACACGGGGGAAACTTTTCTTTTTAAAAAGATAAAAACGTGAACAAGAGAATCGTGAAGGAACTGATCTATTCACTGCAGCGAACATTTGAATTCTGATCTGCTTTGTGGCCCCGTCGTATTCTTGTGGGTCACGCTGTAACAGCACGGATGATCACAGTCGAAAAAAAAAAGA
>NW_019770099.1:0-878 GCF_002891405.2 Cryptotermes secundus | reverse complement strand
ATCTTTGAGATGTTTGTTGTCATCATTGGGAACTTACTGGATTCTGTTTTCAAGGTATGATGTTAATCAAGATCACCTACTGGAGATATCATTGAATATGTACGACTTTTCATCCATGTGGCATCGCACTCAATGAATGAGATACCCTCTGGGAGGTTTAGCCAGCTTGGTGGGATACCCCTATACACTGCTCCTCAGTCCTAACAGTTAAACTACCTCATGTGTATATTTGAGCAGATTTATCTGGCTCTTTTCATATTCACCAGAATAAACACTCACTGGTTGTGGTAACTGCTGTGGGAAGCTGGATGACCGCAATATCGTTGTTGATGGTGTTGGAATTGTAGTTCTCGTGGACAATACTGGTTCTTGATGTGAGCACCTGTGAACCAGCCTCATCAATATCAAGTCGGGTAGCTCCAAGCCTCACCTCATATGAATTTCCGCTGAAACAATTATATACAATTAAATTTAAAACGTAAACTTCTTGTTCTCCAGTCAGTCAAGGGCAGGTTCAGAGATGAAGCCCTGAACATAATTTGTAATGTGGGAACAGGGGATTTAAACCTCATGCTACTGTGGCACTGGCAGCTAGATTTTATCTGGAGGGAAGAGTACCTATGTTGAAAACAATGGACTCAAACATGTGCTGTTTCAATAGTGCAATGCATGGATGTTAATGTTAAGAGATTGAATGTTCTTGAATGTAGGAAGATGTGTACGTGCATTGGTGTTTTTACTTACGCACAATGAGCTGCAGTGAGGACCCATCGTTCAGAGATGAGAGAACCACCGCAGAAAGATGAACCTCCAATTATAAGGCCAACTTGCCATGGGAACTGACCACGCTCTGCACTGATACCACCAGTGATGCGGTG
>NW_019770098.1:0-878 GCF_002891405.2 Cryptotermes secundus | reverse complement strand
TTTTGGCAATAATTGGTGTAAATTGTTTAATTTACATGCTATATAATACATTTATGGCGTGGTGCTTAATTAATTAAGTCCGCATGTAATTTTCCTCTTATATGGCATAATAATTTAATTACATTTGGAGATGACCTTTGGGACCACTTCAGCTTTGGTGGCTAGTAAACGCTAGGACATCGATATATGTCACCACGAATCATTCTGATCTCCAGGAAAATCCCAAGAATTGTGTGTACTACAAGCAGATGATGCACTTATGGCCAGGATGTATGGAGAAATGATTAACAGGTGTGAGGATGAGAAACCCGAAGTTTCATGTAACTGAAGACTCGTTCTTTGTGGTTTTCTCAACATTACGAAAACACATATCGGCTATCCACGGGCGTCGGTGACGTAACAGGACGTTAGTTGCTCATTGGCTAGCGTACGGAGTGTGAGTTAAAGAAGGGGATGACTCCTAGCAAGGTTGCTATTGCCATCTGATTTTATTTTTTGCAGCAAACTTCCCTTACTTAAGATGTCTGGAAGGAGACGCAATTAGTGCATCTTAATGTTCAGGCAAATAGTGCTTAGCGGGTACAGAAGTGTGGACCGAAGGAATTCCCCTGGAACGTATCTCTGCACGGTTCACTCGCTGGCACATCACAAAATGGAGAGGCCTGTACTCACATGCTAATATGCTGTATAAGGGTATAGTGGGGACCGCTTACGGAACAGGTGGCTCTAGGGGTAGAGATATGAGTTTGTATTAAGTAGGTACGCGGTTCGACTCTCGGCCGAGGCACCAGCTTTCCTGATTGGGGTTCTACTTTAGCGGATAGAAGGTGTAGAGTGGTCAGCGCAACGAATCCCCACGGCCGTTAATCTCTGTTTTT
>NW_019770097.1:0-877 GCF_002891405.2 Cryptotermes secundus | reverse complement strand
GTTCCTGTACAGTCACGAAAAATACGCTAAATGTTTAGCCGATAGTATCTCATTTTCTCCAAAGCATCCCTATCCAGATATACTTTAAGTGATCCTTGGGAACACGACGATCTCCTCCCTTCCACTTCTAACAAGACGAGACCTACAATATGAGCAGCCCTGCTGCACGTTCTACAGTTCTGCCCGTAAAGTTGGTACTACACCAGGACCAAACATTCTACACTTACGACATCCATTCGAAGTGGAAATAAAAAAAAAACATTGTTTTCGTCTGTAAGTAAATCGAAGCAGTACTACTGTGCCTACACACAACAGAGTTATCTGTCCTAATCCTCTTATCAGAGCATGCTGAATAGTCAATGTTTCTGCAACGTTTCACCCCCATAAACAAAAACATTCCTTGTGGGCTTTTATTCGGAATAACATTTGAGACTGTGTTGACTTCGCTGCTTCCTTGTTTATGATGGAGTTCCTGAAGCAACAAAGTGGATCATGTAGCGGATCTACATGCAGCTTTAAACAGCGGGCGGGATTCTGCGAGGTACGGAGATCTCAGGCTGCGCTACTGGAAGCCATTTCGCGGCGAAGTCAAGAGCAAAATCAGCGTCTTGCGAACGTCACTCGCTACAATAACACAATGGAGGACTCGCCTAATTTTCACGGTAATGGAAAATGCACATCCCAATTGCCACTTGCAGAAGTTGTAATTACTGCATCGTTCTACGTCTTAATAAAATTAAAAAAACAACAACAAACTGTTGCGCGGCTGAAAATTTTTCTATGTAATTAAAATAAGAGAACGTTAACTAACTGAGACCGCCTCTGTGGTCTAGTGGTCAGAGTTCATGGCTACAGAACTAGAGGTCCCGGGTTCGAT
>NW_019770096.1:0-878 GCF_002891405.2 Cryptotermes secundus | reverse complement strand
AAGGATTAGATCGATTGAAAATTTCAATTATCTCATCAGGAATCGAACCCCCGATCTTGCGACTTGTTGCATAGTGCCTCAGCCAAGCTACCCAGTACTGCGGTCCTAAGATAACATGATTTATAATTGGGGCAAAGGTGCTTCCGACGTTTCGGTCTTCTGTATTACGCCACCATGTTGTCCTGAGAAGGGTAACACTGCGGTAAAGCTCTAGATTCGTATGCGGGATAACCTGCTTTCGAATCTCTGCTGAGATACCGGCCATCTTCAGTCCCTCCACAAATATCCTGGGATTGTACCTCCAACAGGCACGACTACTCCCCATAAAAGCTTTTCATAACATTATTCATCCATCTTAAAGTTTAAGACTATACACTGTAGCTATTGAGAACGTCATCAAACAATAACGCACACTGTGTTCTGTCCAAGCGATTGGTGCCAACTTTTCAGAGGAACATTCTAAGTTTTCAGGGTTAAGAGAAATGATATTCCTTTGAATAATTGGTAACAACGCACCAGACAAGACGATGTCATAACGCAGAATACCACGATATTAATCTTCACCAACTCCGAAAATCTCAAATCTTATTCTTGAAAATTGTATGAATTTATTTCATTTCCTGTTTGCAAATCTATTTTTCCTTCTGGTTTCAGGTAATTATGGCAGCACTGTATTTTCATGGGGAAAACAATCGACGGTTTGGTACTTCAGGACTAAGCGTATCTCCAGGATGTAGCCCTGAAACTGAGGTAAGGGCGTCGGTTAGGTACGAGTTGAGGAACTCAAAACAAACAAAGGACCTATATATGTGAACCTGATTCAGGAAAGAAGGAATTTGAAGCTAATATTCAACTTAAAATTTTTTTAATCTAAGCAG
>NW_019770095.1:0-877 GCF_002891405.2 Cryptotermes secundus | reverse complement strand
TCATGGACTAAAACCAGTGCAACAGGACGCTAAAATACAACATTACCACCACATCCAATTATGTAAGACCCATTTTAATATTATCTACGTGAATCTCTGTATGCATCTCCTTGTCTCAAGCCATTCTGAATAGCAAAGGTATGAGACAAGTGCTTACCTGTATGGCCGTTACCATAGATTTCATTGGAACACATTTTAGTAATGTTGCGCTTAAGAATGTACACGCATATATATTACCGTCTTAAATGTAACATTAATTTGTCTCATATACATCTTATTACGATATGTTTCGGCCTTATATGGCCATCATCAGGTATGTATGAGTCTTGTTAAAATTGTTTCACTGTATAATTTATTTAGTGGCACACCTCTCTATCCGATATTAGTTTCTGAAATTACTTGTTCGTAGAAATAATTACAACTTCTGTAAAAGTTAATTAAAATACATGAGATAAAATTCCATCGCTCTGCATACGGTGTCAAGTTGTGGTGTTATATGTGTGCGTGTAACTGTTTATACAGTGTTTATATTTACATTTTTTATGTGCTGCGATGGCTTGTGTAGTTGTAAATATGCAGTATTTGCATGTTAGGCATGCTGCGGTTGCTTGTCTACTTGTATCTAGACAAGCATACAGCAAAGCAATTTTAGCAGGACTCGCATATAACTGATCGTTGCCGTATACTGCCGAAACATATTGTCACGTATTAGGGGTTTGCGTGACTAGTAGTAACGGGTTCCGGATTGCAAGATTGGATTTATTAACGCCTTCTTGTACAATCACTCCTAATCACAGTCAATTACAAGAACTCACGTTCCATCTTCAGTCGAACCCTTCTATCTTGACTGCCGAGGGCCTCTGAGTCAGAGTCAGAG
>NW_019770094.1:0-877 GCF_002891405.2 Cryptotermes secundus | reverse complement strand
AGATATGAATGTGGGATCTTCTGAATATGAAGCATCAGTACTACCTTCTTGACTGTGACATTTGGTAAAATGCAGATCTAAAATGACACACAGTAACTTCCAGTTATGCTTATGAGCAATAATAGGAAGCAAAGCAATCAAATTACAGTCTATTTAGTGTCCATTCTACAGGCTTCCTTCATGATCTCTGGAAGTCTGACTACTTTGTGGTCACATCTCAGAGAATTCTGTCTTCTGGGATACAGTGCTGTTCATTCTATTGAAAATGTGTCTGCCTCATTCTTTGACTCTGAATATGTAGGTGACATTCTCCTCTGAAATGTATGCTGACTTCCAAAGGACTGTATGGCATTAGATCACAAAAGAGAAGGCTTCAGAACATTCTGCCACAGCTTTTGATGACAGGTCCATATACCATGGTAACTGATCTAAGTAACCAAGATTTGATAATCCAATGGTGGCAAATATTAAGACCATGGTTTTCTGGGATATGATACCATGTAGTTTGGCAGATAGGTTTCAGAATTTCAGAGCAGAAGAAGCAACCCTGAAGACAGATATAACATGTTCCTCCACAATGTTGGTACAGCTGTTTACCAGAGTATATGGTTTCACTTCGGTGATAAATGTACTCTTCAATAACTAATTAAAGTAAGCGGGTATGAAGAGATTCACAAAGAGCTGTCAGTGAACCCTATCCTCAGTTACTTAGATCCACTTCACATCTATGCAAACTATTTCTCTAAAATTCATTTTGAAACTCTCTCTCTACCTACACCCACAGCTCTGAAATAAATTGTTCACACAGGAACATTGACACAATAATTTTTATGTATTTATTATTATCCCAAGCACATGTTACTGGATACAAGAGCAC
>NW_019770093.1:0-878 GCF_002891405.2 Cryptotermes secundus | reverse complement strand
CTCAGCTCCGCGAGTGAGTGCTGCCTATACCAGTCTTTATGAAACTTGGTAAATGCCTCCGGTAAGTTTGTGTGTTTGTGTGTGTTGCTAGGCAACGGCTCAGTAAAAACTTTACCGCTGCAACGAAGACACACGCAGCAATAGAATAATTGTTGAAGGCGTCGTTTTCTCTGCGGTCCGTGCTTTATGAAAAGTAGCCAAGTAGTTCTTCCCAGAACTTCTTTCAATTAATTTTATTCTTCAGAAATAATATCTCCCCAAAATATCATCATTACTTATGTCATCACGATTATGATATAGGCTGTGGATGTTGCCAGTGCCAGCAGTTGTATTTACCGGAACAAATGACAGTATAAACTTGCCAGCCCAAACATTTATCAGGTTCCGTTCTCAAACAGTTCTGACGTTTTAATGTTTGTCCCAGTAGTAACGCGTGGAAGGGCGTGTTTCAGTGGAGTACATATTTTTCCAGACTCATTCTTTGCGATACATCACTGGCCTTGATGTTCATTTATTAGGGATATAAATCTTCTGTTACTAGCTAATAGCACTGTACTCGTACGAGTAAATATAGAGATACTGCACATAGACAAATTGAAGGGTGCGATGCCAAATCGGGGCGGCCCCAGTCCTGGCCAGGAATTTGGTTTTACGTTGTTACGTGTATATTCGCCCCAGTGTGTTGGTGGAAGAGAGGCGTGACTCAACTGGTTTGTTAAAAATATTGCAGCTAAAATGGCGCCAACCCGTGATGTGATTTTAAATGACTGTTTATACACGTGTTTTGTTTTGTTTCAATCGTTTGTTAAAGTGGAGCCACATCTTTTGTGCACTGAACCCTTTAATTGCTTATTTATTATAAGCCTGTCTTTTTTTTT
>NW_019770092.1:0-877 GCF_002891405.2 Cryptotermes secundus | reverse complement strand
TTTGCCTGAAATTGGTTTGGTAAGTAGAGATATAATAATAGTGGTATAAATATTGTAATGTGTCGACCCATTGCTGGGCAACGGCTCGATAAAAATTTCCCGAGGAGAGAGATTCTTGGTAAACAGCCCATTGCTGGGTAATGCGCACAAAAATACGCGACAATAAAGGGCATTCTTTGCTAGGTAACGGGTCAATAAACACGCATTTTTGACAACAGAAGAAGTGTCTCTTATTTGGTTCGCATATATCCATTGTTGGGATTTATTTCTTCAAGCTCCTGATTCTAAGAATCCACTAAAAATGTACCCTTCGTTAACAGAAATGTCTGCGTAGTGTAATTTGTCCACCGATGAAAATACACCCCCTAAGCAGCCCACGGGTATTTATCGACAAGTCAAGCATTAGTGTCACGGCTCAGTGCTATAATCACGTTGTACATGAGAACTGTAGGACACACATCAGTGAAGAGACTAGTAAAGCATAAGAGCAGGGTCGGAATAATTGCGTAGAAAGTCAAACTGCATGTCTACAGTCAGACGTTTAGAATTTACCTGTATTGGTAAGTGAATTAATTCTTAGCAATATAGTTCTTAGTTGCAGGTTATTGCTCTAAAATTTTATTAAATGAAGGTTTTTAAATGACGCGCTATAGAATTGAGATTTTAAATTTAAAACTTCCCGGCTGTGAGCGCGTAGAAACAAAATTAAAATGCCCTACGATAAAGATCGAAGGGCTAATATTGCAGTCGACTGCTGAGTACGGTATTAATACATTATTCTGTATCACATTTTTGCAAGCACTGGATACAGTTTTTGGTTAAATACCAAAGGATGTAAAACGATTTACTTACCATGTTTTATGTGTGTGTGTGTGTG
>NW_019770091.1:0-877 GCF_002891405.2 Cryptotermes secundus | reverse complement strand
TCTGCTCCCAAACTCATATCCCGGCAGGCTGGCGTCTCGAAACTCCGCTCTACTCTTCTTTATAGCCACTTTGCACGGACCATGCAGAAAACACAGCCTCTCTACTTTTGGGAAGGCGTGCTTACAGCGCCGTTGTATAGCAACACAAGTTACTCGGTTGGTGCTTGCGTATTCGTTGCCGCGGGAATTTGTTTACCGAATCGTTTCCTAGCAATGAACGCCTATTCAAACTTCACTATTCCGGCTTTCGGGCGTCATGTCACAATATTAATTAGATAAACAGTACTGAAATTTGCATTAATTAGTCATACACACATCCGTATATCACATTTGACTTACAGACGGCAAATTATTAAGAGATGACGTGGTACCTTCCTGTAACCACTGCGACCCCTCCTTTGCCGTTCTGCATATCCTGCAGGAATGCACCCACTATGACGGAGGAGGTAAACTATCCCGTCTATTGGCACGTTGCGCGATACCGTAAGAGATGACTCTCATAACATATCGGACACCATGATATAGGGACTGAAAATTTTATCTATCTCTTCTTACTTTCCTGTTATTTCAAGCATTTTATTGGCATTATTAGAACCATTTAACACAATATTTATATTTGTTCTATTGCGATTTTTATCCAGTGTTACACACACCACTTTACGGCCCGACAGATGTATCCAACAAATTAATGTTATACTGAACTTAATAAAACCTGATATACTATTAATCTATCCAAGGCTGTTGAAGTTGAAGCGCCTCTAAACCTACTCAGTCACCCAGTCACTGTTTGAGATTTTATTAGTCAGGGACGACTACTGGAAGCTTCAACTCCAGTCCGAAAAGGAGTCACGCGGAACAGGAAGTGGGACCCGAGTAA
>NW_019770090.1:0-877 GCF_002891405.2 Cryptotermes secundus | reverse complement strand
GCCAAGCCTGTAACAAGTCACTTTATGAATAGAAAAATTTTGCTCATAGAAAAATAATGTACTGGCAAACCATGTTTATGATTTACTCAACTGATTACCAGTCAAATTAACCACTACTGACTAAGAACAGGGGATTTATATCTCCTCTTACTTAAAGAGTTTGGCAGCCAGACTTTTAACTTATTGTTTGGGAATTAGAGTCTTTTTATTCCTGGTACTACAGAGTGGGCAGCTCTATTGGGGATAATGCTATTAGTACTGAGAAAAGGCAACACCTGGTCAGCAGTAGGTTTCTCTGAAATGTTGGTACCTCTCTACCAGACTACATGATGAAGTAACCCAGAAGAGTAACCTTCACATTCACTGCCAGGAAAACCTCAAACCTCTCCAGAGATAAACACTACAGACTCAGGGGCCGCACTGAATAGGTTCGTCTCTGAACACTGCCCATACACTTTACAAATACTGTACAGCAAACTGGAGCTTACCTGAACATGTAATGAGAAGGGACATATCCTTCTGCAACTCTGAGAGATATCTGCTCTTGGCAGATGCAGAGGCCAAGAGTTGCAAAAGTTCTGTCACTTCTTCAGGTTCCAAACGTTCCACATACTTGTCACAGGTCTTCATAATGCAGTCAGAACAATCTTTGAACTGTCTGACCAAGAATGTGATTGACGCAACAGGAACAGAGGTGTCACTGTCTGTGACCATGCACTGCAGAGTCTCAAGTAAGAGGAGACGGTATGTAACGTCAACTTTATCATACATCTTTGGTAAATATCCCACGCCTGACAGCAACAGTTGAACAGCATACAAGCTGGAAGGATGGACAGGCTGTGCAACTAACTCTTATGTGATATATATATTGCTGGAA
>NW_019770089.1:0-877 GCF_002891405.2 Cryptotermes secundus | reverse complement strand
ATCCAATTACCCATCCGAACCCCGTCTTTAGTCACTAATACACGTCACAATATATATACCGAGTTTCATAATGATCGGTTCAGCCATTCAAAATTTGATATGGGGGATACATAGACACATGGACAGCATGGTGATAGCATAAGCCTGATTTTTACAAAATGAAGAAAGTAGGCTAAAAATGGATGTTGCATAAAGAGAAGGTTAGGATTTATACTGGATTCACTTGACTCAGGAGAGAACGAGCGGTGAGTTCTTATTAATACAGTAATAATTTTTAGAGTTCCAGTAGAAGGAGGGAAATTTCCTATCCAGTTCAGAAACTATTACCTCCTAGAAGAGGACTCCACTCAGTGACCCCAGCCAGTTAATTGTAGTTCACAAACAGTTTCTTAGCTGGTTTAGATTATGAGATTTATAAACGTTAGTCCGTCAGAGTGTGAAATTAATCAAGATATATTTTGTATATTTCGAGAACGTCTTCGATACAGAGGCAATTAAATGTCCACACGAACACCGTGCGTCCTTCCCCGGTCATCGATCCTACTACACTTTCATCTCCATTCTGTGAACGTGTGGGGAATGTTCCGTAAAGCTCTTCACACGTGACAGCATGAGGAAAAGTACCTCCAACAATGTAAGGTGGACAGAACTGTTCTGGCTAATAACAGATACTATACACGCTGAAGCCTGCTGCCACTGCTTATACAAAGTCCTGCGCAAAAAGGGTTTTAACGTACAATGTAAACAGAGACTGATATTTAGAGGTCTAAATGGAACATAACAGCATATATAGGAGGCGGGAACGTAGAAAAGTAGCGGACAGACAGATACTCGTAAAATGCGACAAACAAGAACATAAATAATTACATCAACATGT
>NW_019770088.1:0-877 GCF_002891405.2 Cryptotermes secundus | reverse complement strand
TTGACCCTATCCTGATAATTTCTTTAGTGGGGTTTGAAACTATTCACTTAATGCAAATTGTTTACCTCGCACATACAAACCTATAACACCGAACAAGTTACTTCCAGCGGTAACACTCCCCAGTTTTATTTGGCAGATGCCCGGTTCGAGTCTCGGCCATGACACCGACTGACCTTACTTACGTCTTTCATCATTTTACTCAGTATCTCCTGGCAAATTCCAAGATTGTATCTAACATTAGGTCATATCCTTTCGAATTCACGTATAACCCTCTCATTCGACACCATACAACCCGAGCTACTGAGAGCATTGTTAAATAAATCAGTGACAGAAACTAAAATAAGATGTAATTTTGTTTAACAGTTCTACTTATCATACAAAGAAGTTTGAAAGTAATGCAACACGAAGGTCGCGTTAAGTTGTACTACTTGTATCTGTTTCTGTCGATAGATATAAACACAAATCACACGTTTAATGCAACGCCCTGAAGCCGGACACTGCTAGAAGCTGAGTAAAAGAAACCGTACTCACGTATCCACATGACGTATGCCGCTCACGGCGTCTTGTTTTCCTCTGTACAGCAGGTCCAGCAGCAGAGATTCACAGAACTTGTCGCCAGAGAGCACCAGGAACTGAGAAACCCAAACTTCCCGTCACCATTTCTACGTAACAATAGTAATGTCATTAAATATCACGTGATATAGTTTCACAGGGCGTTAACCTTGAAATATATAGTCAGGGTCAGTGAGAATCTTGTTCAATATTTTGAACCATCTGTAAAGATTTCAACTCAGATGGCAGTAGCTATCAATTCTAGACCCTTCTTAATTTATTTGAGCTCTTTCGGTAATGTAGACTCTTGCAGAACTGGTTCTGT
>NW_019770087.1:0-876 GCF_002891405.2 Cryptotermes secundus | reverse complement strand
CGAGTCATGAAGTGGGAACGTTACCTCTAGACTATGGAGGCCGCTAAGACCTAGGAGTAAGTCGTAAATTAATATTAAAACGTATCTCTGAGATAACGAACTTTTTTCGAAACAGAGAGATTGTCGCGCTATTGTAACTCTCTAACAAGGACAGGTCATAGGCAACCCTCACTTCTTGAAGGAAAATTTTCGAGATAGCTGATACTTATTTGTATAAAAGATTATGAAAAATGGGAATGAAGCCTAGCGCTCGTTAGACCGCGTACTGTACCGCCTCCCAGAGCAAGACAGGCCTTAGTACCTGACACCCGTATTCAACCTCTATCTGATTTCTGCCCAGACGTTAGGGAGAATGGAAGATCGGAGAAACCAGAAACAGATGATCTGTTTCTGCCTTCTTGTTCTGACTGCGGGTGAAGGGAAACACGACAAGCAAGCCACATACAGACTAAGTGACAATGCTGCTAGAAGGATGTTCTAATTTGCGTAAGGAAATATAACCGAAATTATACGGAACTGAGCTTGATTAAAAGAGTTTAGAATTAAATTAAGGTTGGTTGTAATTACTGGAAGTGCTGGTAGAGGGAAGTCTGCAGGGTAGATTGCAGTCACTATAATGGAGTACTGAGTCAAATAACAAAGTAGACATATTATAGTAATTTGTGATTTTAAAAAATTATTTTACTATCATTATTTAGGGTTGTTACGTGACTTATAAAACGGGATATTGCACCGAATGATTGGACTTATTGACACCTTATTCATTCAACTAAGGAGTACAGGCAATACAGCCCTACCGCTATTTAAACACTTCATAGTTCACAGCTACACAAGCACTAAGGTTCTCAGCCTTCACTAGTCGTATCCTGGCAACGG
>NW_019770086.1:0-876 GCF_002891405.2 Cryptotermes secundus | reverse complement strand
GCTATCAATGTTGTTTTAATATTGTGTTCCATTCTAAGAATTAATATCGAAATTAGGACGTGCTTTGTTAACAGAGTCGTAAGAGAAATACCCATTGGAAACACTTCGCTATGAAACTGAAAAAACAGCCCTTTGGGCCTGCTGTTTCCTTGTTAAGTGCATATACCGCTATGCTGTAGGAATATGCAGAAGTGAATTTATATCACTTCTTACACTGAGCTGTCTCGTGGTGCACAGTTTTCTGAAAACTACGACACTTCAAAACAACCGAACAAAAATAAGCATTCAATAAAGAGGAGTATAAATCCATGCAACTTGATAGGAAGGTCTGGGAAGCACTCAGACACAACCCAAGATAATGAGGGAAGTTACAGTTTCATCCTCAGGTTGAATGGGCATGCAGTCAGGCATAAGAGAAGCACAGCATTCACAAATACTACAACAAGATCATAAAGTAGTTAAATTTAGGACCGTCCTTGTTTAAATTCTGTTTATCCTTATATTTAACTTACGTATCCGATTGAGTGTCACGAAATATTACTTCATGTTAATTTACTGACAGTTGTAAAAGGGTAAAATTTAGTTTAAATTTAAAATTCGAGATTCTCACTGAGTAAGTATTCACAACAATCTATGTTGTGAAAAAAATGTAATCTTATTGGAGGGTACCAAAATTTCGGAGAAACTTGCTGCTTTCTTCTTCACTTCTGTCGTGATGATTGAGATAGCTTGTTCCTCCGAAACGCTGCTATCCACCGACAGAAATACATGGTATCACAACCCAGAAGATCACCATATTAGCTAAAAGCAGCCGAGCGTGAAGCTGACCAATCACCTCCAACTATTGCCGAGGTCAAGAAAACATGGATCTATACA
>NW_019770085.1:0-876 GCF_002891405.2 Cryptotermes secundus | reverse complement strand
CAAATTACCCGTACACTATAACTTTATAAGAACACACATGACTGCCACGCTCCACACAACTATGAAACATCACAATTCACGATTTTAAATTTTTAAATGTTCGAAACTTCCCGAATTTTTATAATTCTCTAAAATGTCACAACGCTTCTAATGCCTGCTGTAACCTAAGCTAACCCAATCTGTCACGCTCTGCCTGATTAACCATATGCAAGGTCTGATACACCACTTTCTCATTACCTACTTAGTATGCCCCACACCTAAGTGGTTCGCGTGGCTACGGTGTGGTTACTAGTAATTACAGAGAATTAGAAAATATGGCATTATAATGAATGTCCATGACATAACGTTCACACCAAGTACGGTGACAATCGGTCAGCTGGTTCACAAACGTCGGATACAAAGATAGACACTGCCTACATAGGTTTAAAATTTGTAAATGTAGCTCCGTCTTCGCAGAGAGAATGAATGCTGTAATCAAAGTACACAAATACTTCCATCATATTCATAGAAATACCGTATAGGGAACACTGGATCTGTTACCAGACTGTCGTTACTTGTATCAATATTATAAGGTTGGCACTACCTGTCCAATACATGAAATATCGTAAGTACTGTCGTGAAAGACAACAACGTGCATACCCGAGATAAATTGCAATTAACTGTTTTGTTATTCAAACGTGCATACGCACAGAATATATTTACTGAACATGTTCATTTTAATGTCCTCCGTTCAGTGTTGTTCTTTAAATTTCTGTGAAATACATATATTAATTTGTACGAATTGTTTTCCAATCGACACAATAGCAAAAAAGGGACCGCTTTTTTCAGTATGTAATATATCCGACTCCCAACAGAACCTCAGAGGTCTGCATACAT
>NW_019770084.1:0-876 GCF_002891405.2 Cryptotermes secundus | reverse complement strand
CCTTTGCCTCGTGTGGGGATACTTCCGTGCTGCACCTCTGACACATCTACAGCCAATAAACATGCAACTGCTTAATGTCAGATCAACGGTTGTAATTAACATAGGTATGTAAATATGACCTACTTATCCTGAATTACATTCTTCCTATACTGAAGTACTGTTTTCATTAACGTGCATAACGCGACGTAGTTTTCCTTATCGTGACACGTGTTGCCACATTCAACAAGCTGGTATATATAGCAGAGGGAAAGTTTCCCGTTGGTGTATATAATTATTTTGCTGGTTATAGTTTGATACGACGTTTAGATCATAAATGTCAGCTGTAAATCATGAAATAATTCACCAGCGTGTGTAAATAAAAAGTGTTTGTGTCAAGAGATTGTATCACTCCGCCATCTGACGGTGGGAATGCCGATGGTGTTTCCCTGTAATACGCGAGTCACCATTGCATTGAAATTAATCTGCTTGCTGATTGGACGGGGAAAAATAATTGTTAGGAGCTGAACAGTTATGATTTTGGAGAACACTATATAAGGATAATGGCTCTTGGGTTTATATACAGCTCAACCATGGTGGAATGTATGAAAGTGACGTGAAAACGAAATAACGGCAGACATTTTGTTTTATAAGACATACTGGATAATGGCGATGGGAAAACTGCAAACATTTGTGAGATAATATTTAAATGGATATATGGAATAAATAGCGCTGCACAGAAGCTTAATTATTAATCAAAGGTCAGGAGCAGATGGACAATTATGGCCTACATATAACGAGTTTCTACTTTTTCTTTACTGCGCACATAACTTCTAATATGTACAATAAAAGATTCTTCTTCGTGTGACAACAAGTGATAACTAATTCTAACTAATGGAT
>NW_019770083.1:0-866 GCF_002891405.2 Cryptotermes secundus | reverse complement strand
GGGCCGCCGCGGTGGGAAGCCAGCGACTAACCGCTTGAGCTTTGGTGAGGCCTTTCTAAATCATACTCAAAGATCTAGTTCGTACGTCACAGGAAACACATTACCTCTTCGCTCCAAACGCAACCCGTTAATACCGCTCGGGGAATTAACTGTTACTGTGAGAACCGTAAGAAACACACAAATACACTGTGAGAAAAATGCAGAGCTTTATTATGTTAAAGTTGGTGGTGCATATAAAGAGATAATAATACAGTACCGTCTGCACACCACGATGCTCATGTTTTGTGTTGCTGAGATATCTTCCCTTCTGGTAGCTGTAGTACACGCATGTCTGCACAACAAGCTCTGTTCACCGTCACTGTGTGGGAACGGAGGACGGCCATAAGCGAATTGAGGCTCTGGCAGATTCCATTCCATTCCTAGAAGCTTCATGCAATTCGTATGTTTTGATGTATAAATAACTTTACATATTTCCACGTACAGTCGAATACTTTCAGCATATGTCATTAACGCGTATTGCCTGTGGTTAAAGACTGGTTTCAGAGTTTCCATATTCGTGTCGTTACAAGCCGCGTAACTGGCTTTTAGAGTATTGCATGGATCTACCACCAGGGGGCCCTGATGTTAATCTTGAGTGAAAACATTGCACCTTCGGTCTGCATATTCAGAAAGTTCCCAATTTGTCAAGCTTTCTCACTACGTATATTAGAAATATTATATTACTCAGTCAACACGACCCTGGTATAAACACACCATGTGTTTGCATGTACAACATGTTTCGGCTTATTGTGGCCATCATCAGATACATAGTGAGCTTCTGCAGTCACATTTCCTTCTATCCGCTGTATCTCACTTTACTGGCCAGT
>NW_019770082.1:0-875 GCF_002891405.2 Cryptotermes secundus | reverse complement strand
TTGCGGCTATTACCTAGCAACGGCCACTTTTAACAGAGTCACCGCTTAGCAACGAGTCTATACGCCACAGGTTCATAGTTTGTCCATTCCACTGTCAGTCAGAATCTACACAGCCGGAGTTGACGCAAACATCGTCTAACTGCCGCGTGAGCAACCGACAAACTTTTTGATATGTCATATGATCGCGTTGTATAATTCCATTTCATGAAATTAAATTTCTCATTTCCTTTTACCCGCTAGTCTTCCAGAATCGTATAACTTCAAAGCATGCAATGAATATGTCAATAAAAATTTATAAAATTCGCATTGTGTCTTTTAAGTATGTTGAAACAGCGCGGTATGACAGCAAGTATGCACACAACAGAAGGACAAATCCAGTAGCCCCTGCTGTAAAGCAGCGGGTGCACTGACCGAATGGAGTCAGGTGGGGTGGAATCAAGTCCAACTCACTGAAACACGGGAAAGGCAGACAGACAGCTTCACACAACTCTGCACACCTGTCGACTCATTCTGTGTGACAGGGGTATAAATGAATTCTATGCAGAGTGTATGGTTGCGTCTTTGCAGCATCTTAATGGGAAAGATTTGGCTTGATTCAGTTAGGTTGCCAGGTAGTGGCTAAGAAAGACGGTTAATGCAGTCACTATAGCACTCGCGACTGCTCCAATCTTCGAAGTTTTCAGCTAGAAGGGCGGACTTGGGGACAACACGCATTTCTTGAAAGTGTCCTATAAATAAGCCCTCGTTACACCAAATGTAACCCGACGCTAGGCGGTGGCGTAGAAAAAACCTCTCTGCGGCAGTAGTGACGTCATGTGACAATAGAAGAGCTGATGGTGTTTTCTGTGCGTTCGGTGCCTAAGCTATATAACGAG
>NW_019770081.1:0-876 GCF_002891405.2 Cryptotermes secundus | reverse complement strand
TGTTTGTTTATTTTTATGTGACACATTTCGTGAAACTATTGCCGTTTTTTTAATGTCGTGTAATCCGTTCTATAGATACCAATGTTTCGGAGAAATATGTTACCTTCATCTTCAGAGTATGGTATGGGGCAGAACATTACACAGTATCACATCCCAGAAAACCGTAGTCTTCAATTAAAAAAACTTCATAATTTATAATTTTATTCCGTTGGTTTAGTTTATTAGTTACATGATATCGAACCCGGGCCGCCGCCGTACTTACTTCATAATGTGTAGGACATGTCATGTACCCAGTTTGAACTGATTTACTTAATTTTCATACAGATTAATTTAAATTATATTTAATGATCAATTTGCATGAATATGTCGTTAGGATTATGTTTAGAGGGAGAGAGGTTAGATCTGTAGCAAAGTTAGTTATACATTTAAAGCACAGATGTTACTCTATGGATTTCCAAATTCCACATTGAAACACTCCGAATTTTCCCATTAGATTTTACTTTTCGCTCCATATGATTCTATGAATTATTATTATTGACCGGTTGGTCTTTGTAACGGAGACACAATATGTTTCCTGTAAGGTAAGAAGTGTATATCTTAGTATTATTTAGATGAATGGCAAGCTGCAAATGGTAAAATAGAAATAAAGGTCTACGAATTTCGTGACTGGCATAAATCTCTAGCAGATTCTGATTCATAGAGCCAGGTAATTAGTCTGTTACTAGGAGTGTAGATACCAGGTAAGAAGCATACTATGGACCGCTCGGCTGTATATTCACAGATCTGAAACCAAAGTGTTGATAGTACAGTGTGTTGTGTGAGTGTGTTTGAGAGTGTATGTGGACACGTAGCGCGTGACATGTGGAGTGTCTTTTG
>NW_019770080.1:0-876 GCF_002891405.2 Cryptotermes secundus | reverse complement strand
GACGGCGTTTTCTGCTCTGTCCATGCCAAGGGGTTATAAGCGGGACAAGTTTAGAATTTATTTCAGTTAGCAGGACATTGTTAGGATCCGTTACCAGGAAACGACTAGTGAATACGTAGAAAACTTTACGTGTACTGCAATTACAGTAATCTTTAGAGTGTGCAAACAAGTGAGGCTGTTATAGTTACTTGTAGATACTAGCCGTGTGTATAAGTGGTTACTAATTAGTCACCAATCCACACCCCGTCTGTAGTCACTCATATAGGTGACAATGTTGACTAACTCGGTGGAGCCGAGCCCTTCTTGAGAAACCAACAGGTGATCATCGACTCAATAATTTCCCAATATTTTATGGAACCCGAAAGTTAATTACCGTCTTCACTGGTCCCTATCCTGTGCCGGATGAATCCACTCCACATCATCGCGTCCTCTTTCTTTGAGGTCCATTTTAATATTATCCCACACTTACGTGTAGGTCTAAGTAATTAGATTTTATGTAGAGAACATTATTTTGATTTTGGGAACTGAGGAAAGACAAGAAATCTGTTAGCATAGTATTGTCTTCGGACTGAGATTTGAAGTCATGTCATTTCGAACACGGTATAGAGATGCTAGTCATTCTTACATCACCGCTGCTTTAACTTCCCGAATGTCATCTGTTTAATTTCTGCAGAATTCGCTTCGGTGTTTGGGTTTATTCCTATTTCTGACACCAGGCACTCTCCACTACAAAGGAGTCTGGTGTAAGCTCGTTAGGCAGTGTCAGTCGAGCAGATCTGCAGCACAGTGTTTCGGAATCTCTTTGCAACAACTGTACGGGGTTTACAGTACTGTCTGGTAGGACTCCCACGCAGCTCGCTCACTGCCTCTTTTTTT
>NW_019770079.1:0-871 GCF_002891405.2 Cryptotermes secundus | reverse complement strand
CCCCGGGTGATTATGATGATGAAGAATTTGGTGAAATAAAGATTGACAGGGGAACCCGAAGAACTCGGAGAAAACCTGCTCCAACGCCACTTTGGCCACCACAAATCCCACTTGACCAGACTCGGGCTCGAACCGGGGGCGCCGAGATGGGAGACCAGCGACTAACCGCTTGAGCTATGGTGCGACCACCACTTTTGTTCTAACTAAGAACAAAAAGTAATTGAGCACAACAACCTGAAAAAAACTGCAAAACATTTATCTTCAGATAAAGAAAGTACGTCTCATCCGATCCGGTTCAGTTTTATTTCATGCGCGTTAAAAATTTCGTTTGTAGATTAAATAAAATATAAAATAAAATTCGCTGTAGTTCAGGTCTTTGTGAATTTCTATATCGACAATTCAGTAACGTTACGGCGAGCTTGTGGGAATAACGGAAGTTCTCTTCTCTCGTGAATGTGTTTTGTTGTTCATGTCCCTCGAGGTTAACAGCTAACAACATGAAGCACAGACCTAATAGTAGTTCAATCGACGCTGAAGTTTCCCGTCTTGTATGAAACCGTTATCACTTTCATAACAGTCTGTGAAGCCAGCCAAATCCCTTAATTTAATTATCATTAACAATTTCTCTTATGAATATGCTTTCCCTTGCATCAAGTGTGCGTGTCGCACATGTACCATGTTATGGAAAATTCTTCCTTTTGCACTATACGTCCTTTGTCAGTACAGGATTTGCAGAGCAGATCATGTCTATGTTACTTATCTTATGCTACAACGGCAGCTTAGTCAATTTAACGGTCTTAAGCTTGACCACCGCCAATTTTAGGTAAAGGTAAAGCTATCCCTATAACAGGCCGTGAAGGCCCATAGGATT
>NW_019770078.1:0-874 GCF_002891405.2 Cryptotermes secundus | reverse complement strand
ATCTTTGTTTCCATGTATCGCGTCTACTCGGTGAGACCTGAAGACACTTCCATGTGGATATAAATGTAGCATACTAGGAGTATATATAAAGTAAACGACTTATCATCGACTATTTGTGCGTGTTATAGATAAACAGATAGATACAATACTACTGTGGCTCCCAACCGGTGTGCCGAGAGCTCTGAAAGATAATTATACATGAAATAACACGCACACTTGCAAGAACTCTGTACATTGATACTTGCAACAAAACCATATTTCTCTGCTTGACAACAATTTTATATTTTTATACAAGCAATTATGCTGTTAAAAACTGGTGTACTTATTAAACACTGTAGTTCTGTCTTCCAAATGCAGTGTCAAGTACGAACAAAATGAATACCCCAAGTATGCCGTGAACCAGGCGGAGGGCCACTGCGCCAGTACACTATAACGGCTTTGTTCTTCTGAAATGTATGTTATCTGAGCAGAAGATGGCACCAACCAGGAAAATTACTCTGGAGTAGGTAGAAGTGTCAACCTTTTTCTCTGGACAGCCTCGTGCGTACGGTCTTTCAATGAATTTCAATACATCAGTAGAAATACAGTTGCATTTCCATAACTGTACAAGTCATGCAGTTAGGTATTTTCAACGAACTCATATTTTGGAGACGGGATAGCGACTGCCTACGGGCTAGACAGCCGAGGGTTCGGAGTTCGAGGCCCGGTACGGTTAAGAATTTTCTCAACGTCGTCAAGACCGGTTCTGGGGCCCACCCAGCCTCCTATCCAATAGGCAGAGGGGGCTATTTCCCTGCGGGTAAAGCGGCAGGGTCATGAAACTGACCAATCACCTCCAGTTAGTGCCAAGGTCAAGAAAATGTGGATCTATACA
>NW_019770077.1:0-875 GCF_002891405.2 Cryptotermes secundus | reverse complement strand
CTTTCAGAAATTATTGTTTAAAATTGCAGTTACTACACAAATCTTCTGTGATGCTGACAAGAAGAGCATCTATACCCTGGGAGAAGTACGCTTATTTAAGCTTAGTAGTGCCATCTAGTACTGAGGTCAAGAATGGTGGAGCTATATTTGCACTCCCCCATGCGTCTTTATGGAGTGGTGCTTAATTAAGCACAGGGATAACTTTACGTTTATATAAAAGTGTACCTATAAGAAACGTAGGAAAAACATACTATTATCCACAATAAACTTCTCCATTTTACTGCTTAGGATTGTGTGAAATACAGACTCCGTTCGAAGTAAATCGCTAAGAAAACTCTATCTTATATTTCTTGTCACTTTGTTTTGACAGGTAAAGGACTGGATAAGTCATATTTTTATTTGATTGCCCTGTGAAGTATTTGTCTCCAGCCTGTTTCGTGTAAGCAAATAAAACAATGACAACAATCAGAAATATTTCAGAGAAAATGTAGCTCTCGTATTTTGAGATATTTTGAGGCTCCCTTCAGTTGGAATATTACCGAGATCATACTCACAAAGCTGCCATTAAAAAATATTTTCACAAGTTCAAAATATGAAGTGAAACTTACTAAGCACTACACTCTTTATAAATAAGCGGAGTGCACAATTCTAATTCATGTTCTGGTATGCCTAAAATAAAGACCCTTCTCAAAATGATCTCATTCTTATATCTGTCAAAATACTCTGCCAAAGAATAATTTTGTGAATACTATATGAGAAATTATAACACATCTTTCGCCCTTTCAGAACCTTTTCTACAGTAATTGCGGGATAAGCTCTGTTACCTCTGCTGAATTCCTTTGCATCTTTATACACAAAGCTATAATTTTCCGTAT
>NW_019770076.1:0-875 GCF_002891405.2 Cryptotermes secundus | reverse complement strand
TGGTACGTAGAATATATAACACATCGATGGATCCACTCGGCTTAAATATAAATTTACGTTAAGTGTTTGATAAGTTAACTGTAACTAAAAGCAGGACCTGAAGATGCCACATGTTGTCGCTTTTAAACCCCATACACAGGAAGTAGGGTTATGCTGACAAAAAACAACAAATATTTTCTATAACGAAAATAAACACGTTTGTACTTTTGTGTAATGTCCAGCAGCCTGCATTGTAATCCAGATCAGCATTAACATTGTTTAGTGTCGCTTGCTTGCACTTGACTAGTCGCGCCTGGTGTAGAGACCAGTGCGTGTTGTAATTCCATGTTACAGATCCCTTATCGACTTAACAGATGTCATCACTTACTTTATACGTGCCGTACTGCAAGTTCGCCATGTGATGCTACAGCGATCTAAGTGACAAGTTATCAGTGACAATAACTACTGTTGAGTCTTTTAAGTCTGTTATTTAACGACACTGTTGATAGCGACAGAGTTTTATATGATCGAAAGGATCATAAGAAAGTTTGCGCATGTACTAAAACAGTTACCAGAATAATATTAAGACCTATGTTTATGATAATGTGAGATTACTCATGTCATCATCATTATCATCATCGTCTCTTCCAGAGTTAAGCCTGCTGAGAGATGTTACGATTATTATATCACTTCCATCTCCCGAACAACAGTTTCTCATTGGTTGACATTTAAAATGCTTTTTCTTTTTGGACTCATGTGAAAGCTTATCCCATGAACGGGTTCTTACAATTTCTTTCTGTGTTGCTCTATAAGGTAAAGTTGTCCCTGTGCTTTACTAAATAAGCACTACGCCACGAAGCCGTATGGGGGATCGGATGTGTAGACCCACATTTTTT
>NW_019770075.1:0-874 GCF_002891405.2 Cryptotermes secundus | reverse complement strand
TGTATACCGCACCATTGCATAGCAACAGTCGCGGCGCGGACCACATAGAAAACAGTTTCTCTATTGTTGAGGTTTGGTTACCGCTGGCACGTGTTTACCTAGTCGTTGCTTAGCAATAGGTATTCACGCCACAGTATCAACAATGATAGTTCTATAAACGTTTTCGTGGTAGCCAGTCATATATCCATATCATCTGTTTATGTAGGAATGTTACATTGTGTTTCAGAAGTTAAATAGATTTGAATTTCTTTCAGTTGATGCAAATATTATGATAATTCTTTTTATATTAGGATACATTAAAGCGAGTAGAAAGCACATTAAGACGTAGTTTGCTCATGAAACTACAAGGTGTGTAGTTTAAGAATTTGCTGTTTTTAGACAAAGCCTTCATATCGAGTACCTGAGGCCAGTCCATCGATTCTGATGGCTGGCTAGCTTTATGAGTTATGTCGCTGTATTCATAAGCATTACGCCAACTTAACTGCCACCTAGTGAACTTGATTTATAGCTCTTGTTGCGACACATGAACATCGCCATTCTTCTCACTCTCTCTCTCTCTCTCTCCCACACACACTTAGCTTGTTCAAAATGTCTGCAAAGGAACATGTCGCAACTAGATTCAGGCTAGAAAAGTGTCTGCCCACTGTGGATGAGTTCTTCGTTCCTATTAAGAGGTCAGAGCTAATTTCACTGATACTTGTTTAACGATGCTGGCAATAGCGACAGCAGGAGTGGCCACGCTCACCTACATCGGTCCCGTACATAATATTTTTCAGAATTCCGGTGCCACAAGCAGCCCTCGATTTGGTAATCATAATTAATTTCAAAACATTCTTCTAAAGACAAGCGGCCTCCGTAGTCTAGAGGTAACGTT
>NW_019770074.1:0-874 GCF_002891405.2 Cryptotermes secundus | reverse complement strand
GGGTTTGAATTAGAAATGTAAAAATTAAGGTACCATCATTTATTCATGATATGCAGCTCAAAATGAGCCCCAAGACTGAAATCAAATCTGCTGTCTCCTAAAAGTGATTGTTTTGCACTGCTGAAGATATCCCTTTGGCCACGTTTCAGAATCAACATTCTCAGGAAAGCATGACATTTTCAGAAGAAGAGTACATTGGCTTCAGGGTTATGGTCTTCTGGTATGTGACACCATATTCATAGAGTCTTCCTCTGATATGTTTGTGTACATCATCTCAACTACATGGTAGCACATCCCAGAAGATTGTATTCATGACGTTCACCAATGTGAGAATCTCGTACTTCACGCAGTGTACAGGCTGTTACCCAGTGTGTCCACATGCAGTCTTACTGGGTTACCTAGAGTTACTATGGAAGTCTCATGTTGACAACATTCTCCGTAATGCCATCAAGAGTGGAATGTGCTTGGTCCTCAACTAACAAATCTCTGTACATGCAAATCATGTAAGAACTTGTCGACCACAACCTGTTCATAAGTTGATTAAATGTGATCTCAACACATTTTTGATGAACTATGTTATTTGTCATAATTCCGTGGTCATTGGTAGGCAAGACTCTTGTAACACCCATTCTCTTCAGCTTCTTTCATCTGTTGGTGTTTTGGTGGCTTGGAGTAGAATGTCTCTCCCCTTTCTATATTCTCCTGTTATGAGTCTTTGTGTGAATTCACAAGCTTATGGAATGAACATGCATAAAGTACCTGTTGCTGGCAGGGCGAGCAACACTCCAGTCATATTATCTTGTTTCAACCCACCCACGAAACTACTGTAGATTGGAGGCCATGTTACTTCAGTTTTTCATGGGGGCGGCTCGAT
>NW_019770073.1:0-874 GCF_002891405.2 Cryptotermes secundus | reverse complement strand
TGTCAGGTTAACGCTTTACCATAGACAGGCAGACCAGTCTCTTCTGTCAACCAACTCGTGCCAATCGTAAAATATGCGAAGGAAGATTAAGAAGTTCTCAAAACTGGAAATCAGATCACAATATTATGACTGTTCAGTCTCACAGGGTGCATATTGGTGACATTGCTCATAAACAGGACAAATTCTACGTGGTTGTCACGATCTGTGAAGGGCTGAATTGGGCGCACAGCAGTTAGTTTCTTGAGCAGCTGAGCGGCCGTCAGTTGCTCAAGAAACTTTCTACTCCCTCGGGTGTGTACAGGTTGCCGTGCATTCGTTACAGATGTCTCCTAGCGGAAAATTGAGACCAGACGCTGCGGTGGCACAAGCCAAGATGCTTTTGCCTGTCGAGATCAGGGATAGGACGATTTCAGCGATGGAAAAGTGTCGCTCAGTGGAGCAAGGTAAGAGATACTTCACTCTGGGGTACATATAAAAACGTGATTTGTGATTTTATGTATCTTAATATTCTTCATGTCTTCATATTTTTGCTATATAACTGAATAAAACAAAACAACAAAAATTATTTTAATATATTTTCATTACTCTTGTACTAATATTTAAGCTATTAATGCTTCATATACTAGTACCTACAGTATTGCATAGTTCCTTTCTTGTACATTTCTGTTCATATGTGTTCAATTTGATCCAATAATCTATTAAATACTGTATAGCAATACTTTGTTTTTCTTCCGTTAAATACACATTATGTGACATGGAAAAAGTTTCAAATAAAATGTACACATTTTACGCAGATGTTCTCCTGTTGTTGCATGATGGGTGTCTTCAGAAATTTGATGAAATACTGTTTAAAAATAATGGAAATTAAATAGTA
>NW_019770072.1:0-874 GCF_002891405.2 Cryptotermes secundus | reverse complement strand
GAATATTCTTGGGGGTAAAGGTTGGCCGGCGCGTAAGGCTGACAATCTTACCGCCACCTGTGAGCCGATTGTCTAGAAAATATGGGAACCTCAACATCTGTCAACCTTCTGGGCCTCCACGGCTTGTTACAGGTATAACTTTACTTTTTTTTTACTACATATTTCGGCATACTGGGCCGTTATCAGGGCCTCGAAATTGGGAGGAACTGCTGTTCCGTCCAAGCTACCGCGACGTTTTCATATTCATAATATTTTCAAATGAAACCAGTGAGTTGCGCACACTGCCCACTAGATAGGCAACAGGCATGCCGCAAACGCAATGCATGTGGCATACAACGAGGAACTATATTGACTTCATTTAGAAACATTATAAAATACGAAAACCGCTGATCGCAGAAGCGCGGAAAGCACACATTTCCCCCACCTCAATCAACGCACCTGATGATGGCCGAGTAGGCCCAAACATGTTGTGCAGTGACGAATTTGAAAAGGATTTAATTTTAAATCTTAACATTGCTGCATGGTGGATGGTAAACAAAACAAAAAAATAAACTTCTATACTTCTCACACAGTCAAACGTTTTGGTGGAACGTATCGTTTCAATCTTCAGGACTCAAAATTATGCCAAACGAGTTATCAGCAGAAGCTGATCTAGCTGGGATTCTTGCTCGTCTTACTCGTCCACGCCGAAGATTGGGAGAACACGTTTCTCCGAAACGCCATACGCTCTTCGAGCTATGAAGCGTTACACACCATGAGACGTTCCTGTTTGCAGTCACTCACTCACTCTTGGGGCTGAGCCCTTCTTGACAAGCCGCCAATTGTGCAGCTGCGCCAGAACTTCCTAGAATTCTATGGAACCCGAAGGTTCATT
>NW_019770071.1:0-874 GCF_002891405.2 Cryptotermes secundus | reverse complement strand
GAAATACCAAACGAGCACATGCACATAAACAAAATACAAACAAGGCAATGTATATCACATAGATAATAAGCATGCTATTAATTCAGTCACATCAATCATAATGCGGTTGGAAACTATATATATACACACACATACGACATGCACATACGGAGCATTCTTCGACGTATTAGAAAAATTTCGTGAGGATGATCTACAGGTCATTTGGATGCAAACAATTTCCAATAAATTGTAGATTGATTCGACTTGCTCTGAACTCTTTCTTGCTGCCATATTTTATGTTAGCCATGGTTCTTCAAGTTATTAAAATTCTGCGTTCTTTATGAATTATACATTTTATTTTTCTCACAACTGAATTAATAATTTTGATGGTGTTAATGGAACTGATATTATTATTATTTGGCTTTGAAATTATATGAATTGTCTTGCCTTGTATTTTATTTGCGTATGTAATTAGCTTTTGTGATATTAAGTTGGCAAGCAAATAACTAAATATTGAAATTAATTATTAAATTTTGTTCCTACGATTGGGGATTTTTATTAGTTGAACTTCATAACCCGTTTATGAGTAATACATTTCGTTGTTACAGAAAATAATAAGTCCAAAATTGTATTTAATGTATACACTTAAAATAACTGCCTCAGTTTTCTAGTTCAGAGAAGAAATTGTGATGTTGTATGTCATAAATCATACACACAGGAGTTACTTTGAAAGACACGCAATTAATTTTGAATGTTAAATACCTAATCCATTATTTGTATGCAGGATGTAACTTGACACCGTGTTTGCGTGTAGAGTGGTGGCGACCCAACATGTGAATTATGGTCCCAGCTTGGAGTTTCGTTTTAAACATTTTATCAGCCCACGTGCGCTGGG
>NW_019770070.1:0-871 GCF_002891405.2 Cryptotermes secundus | reverse complement strand
GGGTTCGAATCCCACTCAAGGCATGGATGTTTGTGTTTATTCTGTTTTTGTGTTGTCCTGTGTAAGTACTGGTCTTGTGTCAGGCTGATCCCCCATCCAAGGAGTCCTACTGATTATCTAAGATCCAGAAACTGAAGTGAAATGAAGCATTTCATGCTCTGTAAGTAGCGTTCTTTCGTCAGACTGATCCCCCGCCCATGGAGTCCTGCTGATTATCTAAGATCGAGAAACTGAAGTGAAACCAA
This sequence comes from Cryptotermes secundus, assembly GCF_002891405.2. Taxonomy (NCBI): domain Eukaryota; kingdom Metazoa; phylum Arthropoda; class Insecta; order Blattodea; family Kalotermitidae; genus Cryptotermes; species Cryptotermes secundus. The sequence goes on along the minus strand of NW_019770070.1, from coordinate 626 downwards.
GTGTTTCACGGATGCCTTAAGCTCCAAGTGGGAGCAACAGGAATAGATAGATAGAACACATTTAGTAGCAGAGCTCAAATATTAAACACTGCAAGTAGCAAAGCCTATCATTGGACACTGTCCTGGCTTTCTGAAATGCTTATGACAGAGCACATTTCATGGTAAAGCATTGTTTACCTTATGACCAATTGTGAGGTTGGAGGACAACCTGTTGTCAGTAGCTTGTGGCAGCTTGTATTCATTACATTCACAGCTACCCTCTATATTTGGAGGAGCCATCTCCTCTGTCTGCATCCTGGGGGTGCACCATGCTGTGGTGACGAGCTTCAGCATGTAATTGCTTATAGATATGAATGTGAATATAATGAGAATGTTATAATAACAAGCATTTAGACGGTATCAGATATTGTAATATCAGCCCTTAATTCCAGATAAGTGTATCACATTGGAAAAGAACCATCAGTAAATAAACATTTTGAAATAAGAATATTAAATTTAATTTATTCCATGTAAATTATTTTGATCCCGCATCTTCAGAAACAGGTCACACTTTAAATGGGAACACATAGTATGCATTGTGCATAAAGTGGCCTCCGTAGTCTAGGGGTAACGTTCCCACCTCATGA
>NW_019770069.1:0-873 GCF_002891405.2 Cryptotermes secundus | reverse complement strand
ACGTAGGTGCATAAAATATTCCCGTAAACTTGTTAATGACGGAATGCACTTGGTACCTACTTGAATGTAATATTCTAGGTTCACTGATATAACTAAGCAAACTCACAGGCAAATATCAGCTACAACCACCTGTAATTTGGGCTAGACTCGAACCCAAGGCTTCTTGAAAGAGAAAGATAATTTCGATTTTTGTGGGGTCTTATCATAAAATGTTTAGATTGAACCGCAGAATAAGTACACCACGATCAGCATGCTCCACAACCTCAGTGCTTACCATTCCAGTCTTCTTAATCTCGTCTACAAAACCATTAAAATATTTTAACGAAGTAGCTGTACCACCGAGGAAGTGCCATAGCTCAGGTGGTTAGTCGCCGGCTTCTCACATCGGCGGCCCGGGTTCGAGCTAAGGTCTTGCCAAGTGGGATTTATGGTGGCACTGGGGCAGGTTTTCTCTGAGGCTTCGATTTCCCCTGCCAATTCGCATTCAACCTAGTGCTCCACACTCAACATCTATAATCCGGGGCTGGTACAATAGACCAGTTAGTGAACGACGTATCAAGTGGGCTCATTCTCACCCCACCCCCAAGAAAGTAAAAGAAAATCTGTTCCACTTGTGAAGTAACGTAATTTCGTAACAGAAATTGAACCTGACCATACACGCGACCTCCTGACCTGGTTGTTTCTGGAAACACGCTCTCTGTGAGTAGATATACCCTTTAGTTAAAGTAAGTACGCGTGTATGCGTATGCCTGAGGGTACCGCGCTTTGCGAACGGAATGTAATCCTTTTCTTCCTGAGGTAGTACTAAAGAATACAGACCTTCCTAATGGGTTATTTTTCTTGCGTTCCTTGTTGTAAGTAGAAAGCTTATTA
>NW_019770068.1:0-872 GCF_002891405.2 Cryptotermes secundus | reverse complement strand
TTGTGTTGTGCTGTATTGTGTTGTGTTGTGTTGTGTGTGTGCGTGTGCGTGTGTGTCTGTGTGGAGGCCTACAGAAGAACAATCTGTTTCGATGAAAGTCTGAACAACATTATTTGGGTACTACCTAAATTTAGGACGAAAAACACACCTTCAAATCACTTCAGATGTCTAAGAGAGACGTGTTCCTCCTTACCGGTCTATAGCTACTATATAATTCACTTACCTTTGCGTATATTCTTGGGTTAATCCACGTCCTTACATTGTCCTCCAGGTACCGGGTCGCTAGGTGTGCGATATCCCGTTGCTGGGTAAAAGGCGGAGGGGGAGGCGGCGGTTCGGGCTCCAGGTACGTAGAAGAACAGCCCCTGCGAACATAACAATGAAGTTTGAAACTGAATTTCTGTATTTGAGGTTAGTTTAGCACTACGCCATAATTACGTACGGGGGAGTGAATGTATAGATACACATATTCTTGACCTTGGAAATAGTTGGAGGTGAGTGGTCACCTTCACGCACCGGTCACTTTACCCTGAGGGAAAATATCCCCGGGTACACACTGCATAGGAGGCTGGGTAGGGCCCCTAGATCCAGTCTAGACGCTGTGGAGTAGATAATAAGCCCTTGCCCCTTGCTGGGAATGTAACGTCCAGGCCGTAGCCTGTCGCTATACCGAACGAGCTATCACTATTACTATTGCTACTATACGCGGTAGCGTAGTTGGTCGAGGCACTATGCTACAAGTCGGATGGTCGCAGGATCGAATCCCGATGAGGTAATTGGATTTTTCAAATAATGTAATCCTTCCAGCCGCACTATGGCCATGGTTACCACTGCCAATCTTCATTCCACCAATTGTTCCACAATCACCCTCA
>NW_019770067.1:0-873 GCF_002891405.2 Cryptotermes secundus | reverse complement strand
TTGTTACATGTAGGATTTGAGGTTGTCGCAGCACATATTATGAAGAGTTCTATCTTCAGGGATATAACGGCATGTAGCCCTTTGGAAGTCTACCGACGTTTCGGAGGAACATGTCGCTTCAATCGTCTGGGTCGAAGAATAAGACAAGCGTAAAGCGGGTGACAAGCAGAGCTCTGTTCCACGCTTGTCTCATTTTTCGGCCGTGATGATTGAAGCGACATGTTCCTCCGAAACGTCGGTAGACTTCCAAATGACTACATGCTGTTAGATCCCAGATGATAGAAATCTGTGTCGTCATTTGATCACCAAATCATCCTTATATAAGTCTATTAGACTGTAATGTTTATAAGGAACTCAATCAGTATACAAAAACCGGAGAGAGCTCGTGCAGCCTCTGGAATTATTCCAACAAAGAATTTAGAATATATATACTCTCATGTTACAATGCAATGTTTGACCAGGTGTCGATCAACACAAAGGCAGATTTAAGCGGTAATATAAAAAAATCTGTGCGTGGAAAACCAATTCATTATAGCTTCCGGTAATGCAAATATTACAGTAATAAATGAAATGCAAATATTGTGTTTCTGGACATTATCCGTCGTCCTTTTTTTATCTAAAACTATGGATAAAGTCCAGAAACATAATATTTGTGTTAATGTACGATCGTCACAAAGTTTTAAATCTTAATCAATGAAATGCACACATATTTTATATACGTATTTAGGTATGTTCTGCATAACATTTACGAGTTTCATTGAAATCCTCTGAGACCTTAATTTTTGTACTTTTTTCAAAATATAATTTCTTTTGCACCACTCTGTATGCACTCAACATACTGATGCCTTCTACATGTCTAACTTTTTTCCAAAA
>NW_019770066.1:0-858 GCF_002891405.2 Cryptotermes secundus | reverse complement strand
AAAAAAAGTAGACCTACAACCCCGCTGAAATTTCAGCGGGATAATTTCACAACTCCCGTCTTTAGCCACGGTTTTTACAGATAAGCTGCTCTAATCTACTCTTATGCATTATAACCAATTGAGATTAATTTTGGAATCAGAATTTATCTGTAGGTCACAAAATCGTAATGGTGCTATCTGAGATTACGAGTGCTCAAGCATTTGTTTCAGGCAGTACTAATTCTGCTTATAGGTAGAGCTGCCAACAATAATCTTTCTGTCGACATTAATACTATTTCGTACGAGCTTCTTGGAAACTTTTGTATTTTTCTCAATTTTGGCTGTAATGACGGATTTTGAATACGCGAAGCGGAGCCCATAGTGACCAAATACACACGCTATGAACATTGGGGATGGGGGAAAAAAAATATATAGGTTAATACAATAAGTGATGCCCCTACCTAGAGGTGACTTTCTTCGGCCATGGTCGAGACTGCTATATCGACTGAAGCATATGCACATGAACCAAAGTCCGTTGACATTTCAAAGGTAAAATCTGATAATTCCCATTTCTAGTTACTGTTGTCATATACAATATATCCTTCTACTGATCCAATCTCAGACATTACAGCCCTTGAGAAACACTACGAAATCACGATTTCACTGATCATGCACGCTACGAAGTAGAAACGCTCTAGAAATATAACTTTCTACAATCGATGGCATTGCTAGACAGAGGACACACATTTCGGCAAACGCAGAGGCTGCAATACCATACAAATTATACATTTCGCTGCGGTTTACTGCTCACATAATTTGTTTTATATGTAACTATTGCCATAGCTCAAGCGGTTAGTCGCTGGCTTCCCACCGCGGCGG
>NW_019770065.1:0-873 GCF_002891405.2 Cryptotermes secundus | reverse complement strand
CCTCTTCTCCCCCATTCATGCTACATGGCCTGCCCACCTCATCCTTCTTGATCACTTCTCTGCTAGGTTTGTTTCTTTGAACTAAATCCCTTTATGAGTATAAATTAATTGATGTTTTATTTTGAGATTCTTGCTAATTGCCAAACTGTTTGGTGTGCATTTTTACATTTATACAGTTACATTAAAAATAACTGAAGTTGGTCCTCAGTTCATCTCATTTGCTTCTTTCATTATATATTTTTATATTGTTAGGAAATTCACAGATCCTGCCAGCAGTAAGTTTCTCATGTTTCCAGCTTAATTAAGTAGATTGACTTTGTTTTGTTTATTTTATTTCAACAAAGATGGCACTCAATGACATCGTGAAATGAAGAAAATGTAGATATCTCTGCATGCTTACTGAAGGAAACATAATGTAATGTTCATGGAACTGGGATAGTGCAGTCAGTATAGCAGCTGGTTATGAGCTGGATGACCGATGGGTCAGAGTTCGAGTCCCTGTAGGGTGAAGAATTTTCTCTTCTCCATAGTGTCCAGACTTTCTCTGGGGCCTTTCCCCGGGGGGTAATGCGGTCAGGGCGTGAAGTTGACCACTCACCTCCAACTAGTGAGGAGATCAAGAAAACATGGATCTATATGTCCATTCCCCCCATACGCCTTCATGCCATAGTGCTTAATTAGATAAGCACAGCGATAACTTTCTCTTCACCTTACATGTCCATATTAAATCCAGTACCATTTCATTTACACATATAAATTTATCATGTTTTTTTGGAAATTGTTGGTCATGTGAAAAGAAGTATCTATGGCGTTTTTAAGGCTGATTCGAACGCTAGTCCTGCATTAAAGGCAAGGGTATCTGTGGAGTCTTCT
>NW_019770064.1:0-873 GCF_002891405.2 Cryptotermes secundus | reverse complement strand
CAATGATACCGCGATGAGTCTCCTTCTGAAAGCGAACCTTCTACATTAATAATGAAGAGCTTTATGCATTATTAAAGGAATAAGCTACTCCCTCTTCATCCTATATACATATACAGAAGTGTAACATACGCATAAAACGTGGTATAGGTATCCTATCTCACCTATATTAGCAGTAATGGTATGAAAGCATGTTTCTGAGGCAAGTAACTATGTTGGGTGCATATTGGAAGATTGAAAGTGAACAGAGACACACACAACGAATAACAGAAAATAATCATCATGCATCTATTTGCTACTTATGCCGTATCGACCTAATAATGACACGCTGGGAGTGGATAGATTGACAGAAGCTTTCTTTATGGCCAAGCAGTGCTACGTAAGAGAAGACGGTCACTTTGAACGGAAGGGAAATGTGTAAGTGCGGAAGAGTTTATTACGTATGTACAAAATGAAAAGATGAATTGAAAGGTTCAGACCAATGGATATTGGCTGTTAGGTTTTCGGTATGTATTAATCAGTATTGTTTCAGGTGGTTCAGTCCCACAAAAATAGACCTAAAGACGTCTGACTGTAGATGTATTAAGGATTTCTATATTTGTATGCAGTGCCGATACTGAATTGGGCAAAAATGAAAATGTGAATTTAACCTAGTTTATTTACATTCCACCATATGTTTTTGGGGTGTCATATAAGGAATGGCGGGCCGCGTGCGGCGGGCAGTTTTTCTTCGACGGTCACAAACATAAATCTCAAATACTAAACATATTGTGATGTGTGTCTTGGTAATGCGACGGTAAATAATAAATAACTCAATTTATTTGATAATTTCACATCGTAACTACAATTCGTTATTACACTATCACATCAAATATA
>NW_019770063.1:0-873 GCF_002891405.2 Cryptotermes secundus | reverse complement strand
GTAGGGATACCTTTACCTGTTTATGATCTGCGACATTTTGTAATGCCGCCTCTATAGAAATGCAAGGAAAATGTGACGCCGTGCAGCGTTCTAGAAGCTCACCGAAGCTTCAGAGATACACTCCGGTTCTGCTCCATGTTTCTTGCTTCGGGCTTGGTTTGCTCTTCGGTCCTGAAGACTGAGGGGTGTAACTTCCTCTGAAGTGTCGTGGGTGAACTTCTACCGGACTGCACGGTGATACATCTCAGGAGATAGTACTGTTCACACTCATCTCTGTGGCAACCTCAACCCCCCACCCCCCCAAAAATATTTACGTTTGTGCAGTGTGATAAACTTGACAACTGAACAGTTCTTTCTGCAGCAAATTAACATCAAAGCGAAGGCGGTCCTGTAATGGTCTTTCCCAGCCTTAACTGCGGCAGACATTTATACCCTTGATAAATATTGTTATTAGAAGAACAAATATATCACTCAGTCTGTCGTTAGTTGCCGCTGTCATGTTGCACTTTGGCGCTCCTACCGACTGGTCTTCTAAGTTCTAATGCCGTTTGTGAGTCTAGTAGCTGTCACCTTTCAAGTTTCACCTGCCAGTTCAAAACCATTCAGAATATGAAGGATAAGATGCAAACTAAGGACATACCACGCCGTCCCTTAATATCGCCCCTTTTCTTCCGAAAAATAACCTTTTCTATTTTAAAAATCTCATAGAAATAGAAGGTCGGATGTGGATGCTGAGATAAGCTGCCTAGTAAAAGAGGCCATGGTATAACATATAAGCTGAAGGGAAGAAAAGCAAGAAGTAGAAAGTTTACAAGTCTGCATTTCAGTAATCCTGTGTTACTCAATATTTCTAATTACTTACTTACTTACTTA
>NW_019770062.1:0-872 GCF_002891405.2 Cryptotermes secundus | reverse complement strand
ACGTTTTGATCCTTGAACTCTTTAGCGTGAAATAATTAAATAGTGTTGTCCCGTCACATTGAGATCTTGTGACGCATTTTGTCGGGTTTGCTCGGCATGTGAAGCGACCGTTTTGTTTGGTAAGACACTGCTTTCATTATTTATGAGTACGTTGGCTACAATACCAACATCTCCGTTAAGCTACCAACTTTTAATTTGCCGCAAAGAAGTTTTCGACATTTCTAATTTGATGTCCTCATGGTAGTGTTCTTGCACGTATAATGTGAAGTCCTGATATATGAAATTTTTATTTTCTTTTGTCTATTCTTTTATATGAAGCGCTTTGAGGGAAGGATGATGTTTGTTATCTTACAAGTATTTATCCATATTTTGAATAAAAGGAGATGAATGCGTGCTTCATATTTTGTGGGCATTCTGCCTCTTAATTTCCAGGTCACCGGAGAAAGTCCACCTGTTGGAAACCACATATCCCTAATGATGACGAAGTGGCCAGTTTGAAACGTGATCCCATGATGTAACAGAGCACAATGAAACTTGTATTTCATATTTTGTAACTTTAGCTTCATCGTGGTCACTTTTGACAGCAACAGGTCATTAATTTTACCAGAGCGCCATTTGGTTCCATTTGCTCTCGCAGTCGCTACTTTAAGATTGCAACTAATGTTATTCGTTGCATCTCTCTCCTGGGCAACTACCACGACGTTTTGTGGGGTTGGTTACAACCTGAGCCACACGATCCTTTAAAATGTCCATGTCAGACATTACTTATGTTTTTTATAAGTTTTTATTTTTACAATTTCTGAATATGCATAAATAGAGTAATTAGAAAAAGGGATGGGTGTGTGTAATATTGAAGCAGGTATCATCCTCCA
>NW_019770061.1:0-872 GCF_002891405.2 Cryptotermes secundus | reverse complement strand
GAGCTGAGGTTGATAATCGTGGAGCCATACACCCACTTCCATATATATATAGAACGTGTGGTGCTGAATTAAACGCAGGGGCGACTTCCCTTTTTTATGACTAGAGGTCGCTTGGGAATTTAATATAAAATGAATCTTATTCTACGTAACTTTCGTGAAGTAAATTATTCAGTACCTAGAGATTTGACTTCTGTAAAAGCTTCAAGGTATGCTCAATGGTAATTTAGTATTCTGATTGGAGAAGTAGCAAATATACCCACACAGTGTAGATAAGTCCGTGGGTGATGTTATTTATAGTATAAACCGTGCCACATTTTGTGGGTTACCGTTCATAGCAAGAATGATAATTCTGATAAACACGCACCTTAATTGTTTCAGTGGGACTATTTCCGCATGGGAGACAGGAAGGAAAATTCCACCACTACAATTAATTTTTATTCACAGTTCTTCATCATTTATAGATTAAACTGCTATTCCTGTTAATATATTGTCTTTGTATAAAGAATCCTGCACAGACTCTGCGATACTTGAATACTCTCTCCTTCAATTTACTGTTAAGCTTTCTTATCGGTTATTTCGCCTTATCAAGTGCCTTCTCTTAGATTTCAGTACTATTACTTTACCGTGTCCTCTACGTGACTTGCTTGGTGTGAAGGTGGCTTATAATTTCCTCCCTCTTTGGACAGTCATGGCCAATAGAAGCTAAAGAAGGAACTATTTAGAATCTCATGCTTCCTTTATGAGAACTGGAAATTGGAACATCACTCAATAAATTCTTGTATTCGCATTCAGCTGCAGGTACACGCGGAAAAGTGAGACGTTGGGGTGGAGAGTTTCGAACTATTTGAATTCCTGTAAGTGACCTCCCCCCC
>NW_019770060.1:0-871 GCF_002891405.2 Cryptotermes secundus | reverse complement strand
GGTTAAGTGCAAGGACAACTTTATCTTTGCGAGGTTTTCCTATAATTCTGGCATAATTCCCAACTGATGTGGCCTGATGTGTCACTAAAATTGAAAACTAAGTGGGCTCTAGTCACTGCTCCCATATGCAGATCTCTAGGGGCAAAGCTGAGACCATATTCAAATACTTCCACATAATGTTCAGTTAGGCCCAGATGGCACAGAGACTCTAAAGGTCATGTGATTATTGGACTGCCCATTCTAATGTGTTAGTGCTGAAGAGAGCTGCAGTGTAATCAGCCTTGAGTCATGCAAGGCTGTGTAGACCCCTGCGTGTCTGCTTGTTCTATGTTTTGTGGAGCTAGCCATGGCTCATATTAGGTAAATGCGATCAGTCCATAGTGGGAATCTGTTAGCAGTGACATCATCATGGACATTACCAGTACATTTGCCTCTTCTTTTTCTTCTATTTATAACTGTGACATTATGTTTTTTCATTTACACTGGCTAAAGTTAGGGCAGAAGAAATGATTTTATATTTATTTTTCAGCTTGCAATGCCATATAATTCTCCATTTAGTATGGATGACCTTGTTACAGTATTAGAGCACTGCCTCAACAGATCCACCCTGTTCCTGTGGGATATAAATGCAGGGACCTGGCACTCCATATTGGGGGACTCTCAAATCTGAGGCAGTAAAATATGGTCATGAGTCCCATGGGACTTAAACCCAAGAATGACTGCACTGGCAAAGGCCAGCAGCAATTGTAAATGAAAGACCTGTCCACTTGTCAGAGAGGACGCCCCACATCAACAAATATGCAATTGCCTGACAATAACAAAAATCTGGTCTTGGGCTCCAGGTGAGGCTTGACACTGAGACAGACTGGCC
>NW_019770059.1:0-871 GCF_002891405.2 Cryptotermes secundus | reverse complement strand
CATAGTGTCCATTAAAGAGTATTAAAAGGTTTGGACTGTTACAAGTTTCGCTCCTTCTGAGTACAGCTGATCTGACAGTTGTGGAACATCGACTGGAACTCTAAGTGCTCCCTTCTTAGGCAGCTGATGCTACAAACTAATTCTGATTCCTTCTGTGATTCTTAGACATTTATTTTGAAAATACCGTGAAATTTATGCCCATATTTTGAATCATTTAAACAAATGCCAAAGGGTTAAATAACCATTCACTTTTATTATTTACCTTATAAAAATAGCCACAATATTTTCATTACAAATCATGGCACAAACAGAGGAAACAAAAACGCACGAATATTACTTCAGGCTATAACTGCCCCTGCACTGACCCCGAATGCAATCAGTGTAACACTGTCTGACGAAGACAGACAATTGCATAGGAATGCTCATGTAGTCTTCCGCTTTATTTGTCAAAATATTGCCAAGAAGACATCGAGTTCTATCGCAATAGACATGTACTGCTTTCGAGATGGCCGTTGTTCAAATAGTGACTAATTTAATGCGTGACTTTTAGGTCAAATCTACATTTCCGGTTTCCTTCAAGTCTAAGTCTGCAACATTTAAAAATGAGACCAAGCAAATTCAACTAAATGCAATTAATTTTAATGATTATAAGTATTGTGTTATCAACACCGAGCACCAAGTCCTATATGCGAGAGGTACTTAATTCGAATCCGGGTCGGCACCACAACTGCCTCAATTGAAGTCTCTTCGTGGTTCCTCTCAACTCCTCCAGGCAAATGCCGCGATAGTGGCGCCATTATGTGACGACCGCTTCCTTTCCAATCCTCTTCAATTCATTATTCATCAATCAGCTTACCACACAACGCTGTAA
>NW_019770058.1:0-871 GCF_002891405.2 Cryptotermes secundus | reverse complement strand
TTTTATTGTTTTGATTGAAGCGATTCAGAAACTTCCATGAGTTTAAGTCACGACCTTTCACACATCGAGACCACGGGGCCAGTGGGTTTTCAGATAGGGCCCACAATGGGCACATAACTTTCTTCATTCTTTATTTACTCTGTTAATTCCTTGCGGTAGAGTTAATGATAAACCATAGTTGTTCAGCAATATTAGATATTTGATTAAATTCGCGTTCAAAGCGCCCGTCAATCGACCATGTTCTGAGTCAGATAAATCAGTTCGCGGTTTCACCAGTATCACAAGTGGTCTCTTCACTAATTTTTTCGGAGACTTCATAAAAGTATTTATCGTCCCTTCCATGCGTGCTACATACCCCGGCGATCTTATGCTCTGTGGTGTAATCACTATAATACTGTCTGACGAAGATTACAAATTATGGTGGCTCTCGTTATGTAATTATTTTCCCCACCCTTTTACTTCCTTTCGTATTAATCCTAATTTACTCCTCAGAACTTTACTTTCAGAGGCCGTCAGAATATTAGGAATATAGATCTTACCGAGGGACTTTTTTCCCTTAAACTATTTGTATTACTATGAGTCGAGAAACTCAGTAAAACTGAATTTGAACTTCATTTTAAAGAAGTGTTTGCAGCCGACTGAAGCGAAATAATCGGTGTCATATTGTCTAAAACTCTGATCGCCGCGATTGCTCGGCAACTTCTCCGACAAGAGTGTTTAGCGTATAGTCTAATCAGATCATTACAGGCGATTTGAAATTTGCTTGTTGCCCAATAGAAAAGAATCCCAAGCTTTATAATCTTTATCCATGGACGGATTATTTGTTTTCTTCGTAACTGAATATCTATATAAAATCAATTAATTAAAAATA
>NW_019770057.1:0-871 GCF_002891405.2 Cryptotermes secundus | reverse complement strand
TTGTGTTGCCCTGCTGCTCTTTTATGCGCCATGCAGTTGTGCCTCTCTCAAGAAGCCACTAGCTGTGCAGTTACTCAAGAATTTCCCAGGATTTTGTGGAACCCAAAGGTTTATTACTGTCTTCAGAAAAACCCCCCACTGGTGGCTGTCCTGAGCCACATCAGTTCAGTCCATACTACCCCATCTTATATCTCTGAGATCCATCTTAGTATTGTAACATGTATACCCATTGCTAGGCAATTGGTCGGTAAACACATGCACGCAACAGTAGGATGACTATTGCTAGGCAACGGGTCACTAACACATTTCCTGCAACGATGAAGACTTCTGTTGATAGTCTTCGGCACAGTAAACGTGCCTTTGCAACAATAGAGGAAGCTGTATTTTCTGTGTGGTATGTGCCATGTGTTCTGACAAGTGGCATGTCAGTTTGGTTTATTGATAGGCATGTGTAAAAAAATCATAATTATTTGTGTTGTATCTTCTTTCAGTTCATGAAAAGACCCTGATTCAAGCTTTAGAAATGCTGTCATTATGGTGTAATAAATTCAGCAACGAAGTGCCAAATAAAATAATGGATTGGTTCAAGGTACAGTATTCTTTACTTATTTACGAGAGTTTGTTGTGTTTATGCTGTCTTGTTTGAGCAGTGCAGAACAATATATGCAGCCATTTTTACAGAAATGTGGGTATTTTTGGGGAGTGAGTGACCAAAGGAAAGTTCCTTTTGCATTAAAGAGGTATAAATTTATATACAGAAAAGTGTTTATATTGTGTAATAAGATCCCACATCACAGGAAGAACAAAGAATGTCATGCATCTGGCTTTGTATGGGGAAATTAAACATTTGCAATAAAATTTGAGGCTTTCA
>NW_019770056.1:0-871 GCF_002891405.2 Cryptotermes secundus | reverse complement strand
TTTTTTTTAAATAAATTTGTTTGAAGACGAGAATTTAATATAATTTTCATATGCGCCTCTGATATCCAGTTTCGGTTCACGTCAGCGAGTTACGAGTTTTTATTTTCTCGTATTGACCTGAAAAATCCATAAAAGCATTTCTCGCATACCTGTACCTAAAAATACACTGCCGTTTACCCATAGATGAATTTAGACTGATGGTCCGGGAATTGTTGTGTCCGCTTCATTACCTGGGGATTCAAATCAACAGAGACGATGTTTGCCGTTGCAAAGGTAGGTGTGGTGGTGGCGGCAGTGGCCGGGTGAAATTGCTTTACAGACTTATCGAACAGTCCCAGGGGTGGAAGGCCGCCCGTATAGAACTGGCTAAACAATAGCCTTTCAGTGACAGCGATTAGTGAAGTGTCGTGCATCTCTCAGCAGGAAAGAAGAGGGAATATTTCCCTGTAGTTAGTGGCCTTCACACAGAAAGAGATAAAGATCGGTTTTACTTTCCCACAAAGGTCTATATAGAATATAGTAGGATGTATTTTGATCGTAAAGAAAATGAGATTATGACGAATTTGCCCAGTTTCAGCACCCCTGAATGCGAGAACTGACTTATGGAATGCCGCCTCTTTGTATGCCAATATGCCGTGTGCATGTGTTTATGTATGTTATGTGCACCTCAATAATACATTAACGGACGGACAGATTTCATTCATACTCGGTAGAGTATTTTAAGAATTTATCCGTAATGGATCTGTGCCGAGTGAATAGGAATATTGCAGCTCCAGAAATAGGCGCCCTTCACAGGTGCCCCAACCATAAAATTCCAACGGGTCCGAACAGAAGTTAGAAGTGAAATCTTTATTTTATGTGGTGTAGTTAC
>NW_019770055.1:0-871 GCF_002891405.2 Cryptotermes secundus | reverse complement strand
AGGGGGTTCCTGGTAATCATTTCTGTTAGGGGCTAATAGTTTGGTTGAAGGCAGGAATCCAGCAGTGATGGTTTGTCGCACTGTTACAGGCATATAGTGCTCATATAGTTTCCTGTTTCCCAAACACTGTGTGTGATAATGGTATAGCTCCTTCCTCTGCTTCTGTTGTTTAGTTGTCTCGTGCTCTCCAGATATTCAGTGAAGTTTCTGTGATTCGCTTCGTCATTTTGTATTTTTTTTTTATTTTGAGGGAAACGGAAACGAATACTTCATACTTTCGAATTTATATAATATCTTAGCCTTTATTGAAACCAAGAGTATAAAACTTGCGGAAATGCATGCATACTGTCTCCAGGTTTGACCCATTCACAAATAAGTACTAAACAAATTCGCCTATTCGCTTCTCCATGACAGTCTTCCTCGCACTTTCACTTGGACTTCTTGCTATTGCCTCTCCGCTGCACTGGCAGCTTCTGCTCTACGCCGTTTCGCACGTTTGTCACGCACATTTCCTCTTTTGACAGCATCTCTCGATGGTGCAACACGAACAGAAGAATCTCTCCACATCAACACCAGTGCCACCTATAACAGCGAAAGTTTAGAACTACAAACGCTTCTGTAATCCGTCTTGTTGCCCAGTTCAGCATTGCCAGTGCGACACGTGCATTTCCCAAGTGTGTCGAACGAGTTTTGGAAATTTCGTACATTTGCGCTCAATAATAAAGAAATTGTAATGAGGTATTATAAAAAGATGCACCCAGCCATACTGTTTGTTTCCACACAGAAGTTCGCATTCTGGTTTCAGTAGTTAAGCGGTCGATTTCAGTAAACGGAAAATTGAATTTAGAATTCCTGCACCCACCATGTTGTT
>NW_019770054.1:0-871 GCF_002891405.2 Cryptotermes secundus | reverse complement strand
TTTTTTTTTCAACTGAACACTTGCGGTCATAGTTCTTATGTAACATTCTCTCTGACGAGGGGGCGAATCTGTAGTTTACAATTTGTTCTTGTCCTCGCCAGCGCAGTCATTCTCAGGTCCGAGTCTCTCGGGACTCATGACCACATTTTATTGTCTTAGATGAGACTCCCCCAACTTAGAGGGCCAGTTTTCCGCATTTATATCCCCCAGGGACAGTGTGGTCCATTAAACCCCCAGGCACTGGGTTCTATTTTCGTTGCCTCCTACGACTCGCAGGGCTACGGTGGAGGTATATGACCCCGCCTACACACGGGATAGGTATTCAAGGTTATCACAGCGGTGGTTAAGAAGAGTCGTGTCTGCTCGGATGTAACGCGATGTACTCTGGTGTATGTTAACCAACGTTAGAAGGATAATCTCGTCCCCATCTTCAGGGTCGAAGAATAATCAAAGCAAGAAACCAGAACGAAGAAAGGAACGTCGGACCATAGAAGATAGAACTCTTCTGAGACACTAGTTCGCATCTAAATCTTCTGTTCTATGCAGCCAGTGCATAGCGGCAATGCTGTAAAATCTCGTTCGAGAGGTTCGCTGTTCGATTCTCGACCAGGATTGGATATTCTGAGTTGGGTATTTCGTGGTTTTCATTAGCCACTCCAGACCAGTATCGGGGTTGTATTACGATGACTTGGACTGCTGCTTTCCAAAGCCTGGCTAAACCTTTAAAGTCCAGTGGTTACTACTACTATATGTACTACCTCTTTTAACATACTAAAACTCTGCATTTTGCTCACAGAATATGTTTGTGTTTCGTATGGTTCTCATAAAAAACAGCGACTGTTTCCCTGAACAACATTAACCGGCTGGTCTC
>NW_019770053.1:0-871 GCF_002891405.2 Cryptotermes secundus | reverse complement strand
TCCCGCTGGTTTCGCGACGGGTGTTACACTGATGAATGTGTGTGAAAATATACAATTTTTGTCTAATATGGCAGTAACTCTGAACAATGAAGCCTTCATATTGATTTTAATTATTTATTTAATCAGAATATTGTTTTGCCTTCTTCACAGTTTTGAAGAAGAATCAGCCAGCAGTGAAGAAATGCATACAAAATTAATGCTCTTTCATTATAACGGTAAAATCTGCCTTAGTCTTAGAGTTCCCATTTAAAAAAGGCACCCCCGCTATTGCTATTCTCAAATTAGCTACATTTTCTTATCAAGTATTCGTACTTTGCTGACCATGGCCTCTGTGGCAGGTCATTTACAGTTCCTTCTGTTGAATGGATCTATGTGATATTGCGACCTTATTTTTCCATTCATTTCAGGGTCACACAATGTCAGAGACATGTGCAGGCTTGCAAGATGTCAGTGTCTGTGAGGACATTTATGTGGTTGAAAGGACTTAAGTCATATCAGTGGAAAACACATTGCTCTATTTCCATTCATGGCCTACATTTTGTTCAACATTTTGCTGTTTTGTGGTAACGACCAAGTAAAAGTGGAGTTGTTCCCGCGGGGCAGTAATGAGATGCAAGTTTTAGCGAACTAAGATAGAAAAATAATTTCAATTCTGATGTTTGTAGAACAAAGTATGTGTTTCCCCATATGCCTGGGACCCTAGAAATTATGAGTTGTGGTACAGCTGTTCAAAATATGCCTAAAATATTGACCACTCACACCGACGGAAAGGTTAAATTTCTTTATCAGTCCCAAAGGATAACGTGAATTGTTTGTGTAGTCTCATTGCATACAGTAACATTCTGCTCTTACGAGGTCTGACAATAAAGTC
>NW_019770052.1:0-870 GCF_002891405.2 Cryptotermes secundus | reverse complement strand
CTCTAAAAATTTTACTGTCATCCACCAGTTATTATGTTGGGCCTCAAAATTTCCTTTCAACAGGGATTTTTCACAAAAATGTTGTACTTCTTCTCTCACTTATACATGCTACGTGCCTAGTCCAGTTTTCTCTTAGATTTAGTAGCCCTTCATGCAGAGTATAAAACATAACATTTCTTGCCATGGAATAAGACCTCTGACTTAGTTCTGATTCAGAATTAATTCAGAATGAATGTTTTGAGTTTGGTAGCACTCCTTGTATAGGATATTGGCCTACCATATATTTTCACTATTTTCAAGTACAAAATTTACCTGAACCCTTTTATATTTCCATGTTTTTCTTCAGAATAGATTGCATATATTTTAAAAGTCTTGTAACAGTGATTACATGACTTTGTAATTGAAAGGAAATTGTAATCTTGAGTTTATCCCAGCTGTCATGGCCTCAGCCTACTCACTTCAATATGTAATTGAAGAGTCCAGTCAAAAAACCATGTGATTCCATTTTAACCAACTTGAAAACAACAAAAAAACTATGTACAAAAATTTAAACAAAAGCACACAATGGTGTGGCCCCATTTTCACTGTAATAGTGCCGCCATTCACTTGAGCAATACAGATCTTCCACCGATACCATGGAAGATTCTTTTTATTTTATATGATGTGCAAAACTAAATTTTGGCCAGAACTTGATGCACCCTTTTCTTGCACTGAACCCTTCAATTTATATCATCCAAGGTCCAAATTCTATGTTCTGAGGAACTTCAATTGAGAGCAGTGGCATGTTTAATCTCATAAATCACTGTTTAGTACAGATATAACAAAAAGAAAACAAACTGTAAGCTGCTACATTCAAAGACAAGATAAATA
>NW_019770051.1:0-870 GCF_002891405.2 Cryptotermes secundus | reverse complement strand
ATTTCTCATCATACATTAACATCTTTTCATCTCCTTTGGTGTTGTATAACTTCTGCTGTTAAAGTAGCGCCATGAAGTAATATAATAACCAGTCAGGTGTATGGTAATAACTTGCTAAGAATTTACATATGTTGCAGTCATTTAAATGTTGTTTTATTTTTTGCTGCAGATTGTTGGGTCATATGAGGAATCAATAGAAGAATTTAAGAGTCTGTTAAGCAACAATCCTACATATGTACCAGCACTGAAAGGCCTTGGAGAGTCTTGGTTATTCCTAGCCAGAAACCGTTTTTCTCGTCAGTTGCTTGGCTGTTGCAGAGACAGTTGCCAGGAAGCTGTAGATGCCCTCTCAAAGTGAGTATAGAGTGGAATGTCATAGACATAATTGGCTATTGCAATTAAAGATAAGTGCATTGAAATAAGTTTTGAGGTACCCATGGCAGTGATTATTTAGATTGTGGGTTGTGACTCTGTGTAGTCTTGTAGGCAGATACCAGTATTTTGGAACATAGTGACTACCTTCATTGCAATCTGTATAACCCTGCAAGTTTCTCACCCTACATACTTGAACCCTGAGGACTGAGGCATGATGTTGCTTCAAAATATTGGTATCCGCTTACAAGTCTACATATCCTCACAGCGCAGAAAACCATGCTCTGGATGTGATTGAAAGCAGTTTTGTCACTGTTAGTGTCAGAGACTGAAAACCGGTTTTCTTTTGTTTATTATCTGTTTGGGACTTTTCTAGAGCCAGGATAGCTCAGTCAGTATAGCTGTTTACACATGTGTGTATGCCTGCACACATTCATGCACAGATTCACATTTGCAATTGAACGTGCGCATGCACGTACACACACACACACACACACA
>NW_019770050.1:0-870 GCF_002891405.2 Cryptotermes secundus | reverse complement strand
TCGAACCCGCGACCTTCCGGCTTGTAGCACAGTGCCTCAACCAAGAACGCTACCGCGTGCCCCAAGTAAAACTGATATACTCGTATAGTAACATCGTTGACGGCCATCGAAGTACCTTAAATCCAATATATACGTTCCAGATGAATCTGTTACCTCCATCTTCAGGGTAAATCTGGTCTACACTGAAGAGAGTGGTAAGACGACCTGATATCCCAGAACACCGTAATCATGATATGCCAACTGTTGGGAAGATAACTGAATTTAACTGGATTATCGTAATATTGAAAAAAAAATAGCAATTAAGAGTTCGATAATTATACTACAAGCTCTGTCAGTATAACGATAGACTACAGGTCGGCCGGTCGGGCCTCGATTCCCGTCAGGGGAAAGGGATTTGTCTCTTTTCCACAGCTTTCAGACCGGCTCTGGGACCCACTCGGATTTCTATCCAATGAGTTCCGTGGGCTCTTTCCCAGGGAATATAGCGGCCAGGGTATGAAGCTGACCACTCATCTCAGTGTATTACAGAGGTCACGACTGTTCGAACTGAAACTGTACCTCCACTCTCCCATACACCTCGAAGGCTACACATGTACTTTTCCTATGTTGATGTACTACTTTCCTTACTTTGCAAAAATAAAAATATGTTTATGAGATCGCCTTGTTGTCTGTACCTGTGTATCCCTACTACCGTTGCTAGGTAACGGTTCGGCAATCACGTTCCTGCGGCAAAGAATACACACACAGCAATAGAAGAATCTTTCAACATGTCCCAAGAATGACGGTGCTGCCCAAGACCATCAGCAATTTACTGCTATGTTATTCTATGCAAACTGAATTTGTCCTATTCGTTCTCCCAACATTAAACAT
>NW_019770049.1:0-868 GCF_002891405.2 Cryptotermes secundus | reverse complement strand
GTGTGTGTGTGTGTGTGTGTAACAGTGAATTATAAAGTGTGGAAATAGCGGTAGCGCTATAATTACGTCTGATTACTGGCGGTGTGTATCAGGCGTAAATAAACCAGTTCATCCAACCCAGAACCCCATTTATCAGTCACCAATACACGTGAAAAATGAGTTTACTGAGCCGTTGCCTAGCAACAATATGTGGGGACACATGGACACACAGACAGCAAGGAGAGCTCGTAAGTCCCCCTTTTTAAATATGGAAAGTAGTCTAAAAATAGAACCACAACGTTTCGGGAATCAGATCTGACCCCATCCTCAGGTAATATTTACTTGGGTCCGATATAAAGAGTTAATATCAACAATCAAACAATAAGAGTCTTATGGAATCAGACTACAGAAGCCACCCATAACAGGCTTTGTCACTGCGAGATAATAATGAAATAATAATTAAAAATTTGTTTTCCAAAACATGTCATAATTTTAATTGCATATTTTATTGTTATCTCTCAGTGGTAAAACACGATATAAGTGGTTTATATATTGTTTCTTTTTATTTCCATTGTCCAGTGACTGAGCTTAGCTCTACCCTTCACGTGATTACGGGAGCACCTCAGCGTCTCGAAGTGTTTTTCATATTTCTGCAATATACTCTTAGTAATAAGAATCGATTTATTTCGTGTGGGTGTGAAACTTGGTCTTTAGCTCTGAGGGAGATGGCTGAGAAAGTATGCAGATTACATTGATCCAAATAAGAAGAAGAGGAGAGTGGAGAAAACTGCATAATGAGGAGCTCCATAATTTGCACTCTTCAGTAAATAATCCCGCTCCTGTTCTGAACCTTACCGCCATCTTTGAGCCGATTGTCTAGATAATGTGG
>NW_019770048.1:0-870 GCF_002891405.2 Cryptotermes secundus | reverse complement strand
TTTTCCCTGATGTCACCATATTGCTGAATTCTATGTAGGATGCGCGTTGCTCCTCTGGATTTTTATTGTTTTGAATGTTACGTGCTTGGTTTTGTATTGTCATATATTCGGCATTTGCTTGGCGAATGATTGGATGACTGCATTTATGAACAACTTCCTTTATATTTTCTCTTAATCACAATCAGTGACAGCGCTATCGCTGATCTAACCACTTCGCAAGTCATGTACTCTTCTGTACTCTCCTGTACTTGCTCTCTCAACCGAACTCTCGAAGTCAAAGGCAAAGTTATGTTACGATCGACGGTCAGTCGGCCAGTCTGTCTTGGAGAAAGGCACCCATCTGAGGCTTGCGACCAGATCTGTATTACTGTTAGACAGTTGTTATTTTGTTGATATCGAGCGCTTTTCTGACGAGAGGACGGATCTGTCGTTTGCCAGAGTCACAGTCAGCATTAACAAGTCTGTTGTCAGCTTGTACAGTTTACATTTTACACGTTATTAAATGTACGTATGTATATATAACATGCACAGGGCCTCTGTCAGTCCAGTCTCAGTACAGCAGATCATACCCTATCTCTAATAATTTCCGCTACCACGGCAGGTTAGTCACTTGATAGGTCTTATGCTTGACCGCCACCAAGTATTATGTTTCCTGTGTAGGGTTCGCGTTGTTCAATGTTGAAAAAAATGCATTTTCATGATTTTGTACATCTTCTGTTTGTTGCCTGCATAATTTTGTTATATAATCCTATATGTACGGAAGTTTGCAAGCCATGTGCAAATCGCGAACCGGTGTGCCCCTTGGAAAATTTCCAAAATTGTTGATAAGACAGAGATATTACGTACTGTTTCTAATACCGGTATTTATTG
>NW_019770047.1:0-870 GCF_002891405.2 Cryptotermes secundus | reverse complement strand
GGAAAAAAGAAATATAATCCCTTGTGTGATGTGGATGAATATCTTAGTGATCTGTTGAATGGAGAGCTTGATACTGACTCTGGTGATGGATCTGGAAACTGAAGGAGAAACTGCGAGTGAAGAATCGAGCAATGAAATGTCGGAAAGTGAGAGTGAAACGTGTTATTGAGCGTTGATAAGTGGTAAGACGTGACAATGGGTGACAAGAAACACAAGGCATACACATTTACTACAAATGCAGGGCCACAATTTAACCTTCTGCCAGATGCAGAGCCCATGGTTTATCCTGGTTTATTTTTCAAAAATGAGCTTATGAATAGCACTGTTATAGAGACACAAAACTGCTGAACTTCAGCTAAGTCTGTGGTCCATTTGGAGTAGTTAGTCTAATGTGTCTTTTCCTGAAGTGAATGCATTTTTGATCTAATTATAAAAATGGCCCTAATCCCATTACCAGACACTGGTCTAGTAAGAGGAAAACACAGATAACATTTTTTGTGACCATGTCTAGAGATCGCTTTCTACAGATATTTTGGATGATGCATGTGGGCAAATGATACCACCTAAGAAAGCAATCTGGCAATCAAAAGCACAAAGAAAGTACATTGGGGTGATAGAACACATAGAGAAACAGTTTCAGAAAAATTTTGTGCCACGTAAAAACACTGAAACTGATGAATCAACAGTCGAGTTCAACCGCAAACTATTTTATAAAACTTATAATCCAAGAAATCAACAAAGTGCGGCAACAGATTATTTGTATTAGCTGACAGTGACACTGGTTATATTCATAGCATAATTCCAAATTACATGCGTAACTTGCCATACTTACTTACTTACTCATAGAGCTGAGCCCTTCTGGAGGAGCTG
>NW_019770046.1:0-870 GCF_002891405.2 Cryptotermes secundus | reverse complement strand
GGAGGAGGTACTGTCACCCTGTTAGGGCGGCTACACCTAGCCTCTAGCACAGTGACTGAGGGCTCAGGAGAGTAAGCACTATCGTCTAAACCTGATCAAGGTAACAAATTATGTTCCCGAAACGTTTTGTTTGAAATGCGGACAGGGTCCACAGTAAGTCTCGACAAGTTCCGGCGCCGTGCAGCTCTCTTCTCACGTTCCTGTATGATTGCAGGCTTCTGAGCTGTCCACACAGAGGTGCAAGGGGTTCCAGATTCTCTCGAACAAGGAATTCTTCCCAATTCCCTACCAAAGCTGGGAGTTGTTCTTCGAGGAATCCGGAAGTGAAGAAACTATGGAGAAAATCAAGGGAAGTTTTGGTGTCCATGTATGGAACAAACTCAGTAAACTGACGAAAGTTCTTGTTGGGTCCAGGCAACCTTACAGCCTCATGGCTGCGACGGCCTGTCCTCGGGTGTATTCTGTATGTGGACGTGATTTCTGAAAAGACAAGTGTAACAGCAGGTTCTGTAAAATAAAGTTGGTGTTGGGTGCAGTGAACCTTGTTCTATTGTATCGTGGCTCGAGGTCTCCTCCACGGATGAATACTCTATCTGGACGGGATTTCTGACCACGGAATAGGAAGGGTTCCGAAGCTGGGAACAGCAATGAAGCAAGCTGAAAACATTCGGGATAATCTGCAAACCAAAACCTTCGAGCACACCGAACCCCATGTTGCCGCTTCCTTATGAGGGTAACCAGGACTTCAACCCTCCCTGGCGCCTTGACGCCTAGAATTTTCACTACTGCGCATCAAGTGAATTCTCTTTTCTTTACTTTATTACTGTCTCATCTCTTATCTCCTTCTCTCCTGTCTACATCATCATTCTC
>NW_019770045.1:0-870 GCF_002891405.2 Cryptotermes secundus | reverse complement strand
GTAGATGTGCAATAATTCAATGACAATTAAGTCTCCAGTCAGTGGGCCCGATTAGAACATTCGAAACAATGAGTGACACGGTTAATTTGAGTTCTGTTGGGGACTCTGCTCTCAACAGATGAGGTCCAATCCCTCTCTATCTTGTTCTACCTTACCTCATTACATCTCCCTCTTACTCGTGGGCTCTTGATGGTATGTTTAATTAGCCACTGTAGACAGCCCGACACGCAGACAGCAGGCAAAGTATGATGAAGGGAAGGGATGATAGAAGAGGGGTTGAAAACAGTTTACTACCCCCAGAGATCTAGTTGATATGGACCCTAACATTCACAAGTGTGAAATTGAATGTGTACATACAGCATTGCACATATGTTACTCCCATCTCAATGGTCATTACTGCTGAAACTATTTAGCCTAGGAATTAAGTTGTTCAACGATGTACAGCTTCATCTCGAGTCTTGTCAATTCAGTTCCAGTGGAAGTAACTTCAAGCTAACGTACTACTAGTCGTTTCTGGATCTCTAGGACATTATCTTAGCACTGTCTATGCAACGAATCATGTTACTGTTCTGATGACTGTTACAAAGGTAAAGTTTCCACTGTACTTAACTAATAAAGCACTACGTCATGAAGGCATATGTGGAATGGATATATAGATCTACATTTTCTTGACATCAGCACTGGCTGTAAGTGAATGGTCAGCTTCACGTCTCTGTCGCTTTATCCCCCCGACAAAAAACCCCCGGTACCCATTTGATAGGAGGCTGGGTGGACTACCAAGCCGACCTGGAAGGCGTGGAGAAAAGAAAATTCTTGCCCCACGGGGACTCGAACTCCGATCCCTCGATCGTCCAGCCGGTAGCCAGTCGC
>NW_019770044.1:0-867 GCF_002891405.2 Cryptotermes secundus | reverse complement strand
GAGGGGTCGGAGTTCGAGTCCCTGTAGGGTCAAGAACTTTCTCTTGTCCACGTCATCCAGACTAGCTCTGCGGCCCACCCAGCCTCCTGTCCAATGGGTACGGAAGGGCTTTTTCACCAGGGGTAAAGCGGTAGGGGCGTGAAGCTGACCACTCCCCAACGAGTGCCGAGGTCAAGAAAATGTGGATCTGTGCATCCTTTTCCCATACTCCTTCATGGCGTAGTGCTTAATTAGTTAAGCACTGGGATGACTTTATTATTATTAATGGTTTGCGTATCTCGAACCCGGGCCATTTTCATGCTATTTAAAGCCACGCTTTTGGCACAAAGAAAACTGTGAATGTGGCTGGGCGTGCAAGTCCGTGTATCCAACAATGTAAAAATGCTTGACGGCTCGACTTCATTGCCCGTCCGGTGATGGCGCTAGTGGGTATCGACGCGACAAAGTCGTGCCTGGCACTGCCTTATTGATCATTACGACAATACAATCAATTGCAGCTGCTGCTTCGCACTGCCAGGTTATTTCAGATTACAGAGAGAGAAAGGAGGTACGACCGAGACAAACCAGGGATTTTTAAACCTCATTTAACGGCGTTAATATCCCAGATATAATGTGCCGGAAATATGTTCCAATAAGAAGTGTGTCGTTAGTTACTATTCCAAGGGAAAGATTTTCGATGTAGGATTCGAGCTAACTGCCTGCCCCTGTGGAACTACCGACAGCCGGCGCAGGAGCACAGGCGAACCAAGCGGAAACCCAAAGTAGCCCGTTTTACAAATTACTTTCTTTCTGTAACTGTTTGTTGAATGAAAATATAATTTGAGCCGATCTTTTTTCGTGTTGTGATCTTGAATTCAGAGTAATGTA
>NW_019770043.1:0-870 GCF_002891405.2 Cryptotermes secundus | reverse complement strand
CGTGCTACATGCCTTGCTCAACTAATCCTCCTCGACTTCATCATTGTTATTATACGTGGTGAAGGGTATGTGGATTAAGACATGTGTCTGAACGTCACATGTCCATAAGGGGAATAAAAGAAGGAAACGTCGGTCGGTATTGCGATGCGTAACCTGTGAACAGAATTGGAAGTGAGGCTATGTAGACTCTTCAAGGGAAGCCATTTTCAATATGGACACCTGTATGCGTTCCTTCCACATGTTTCATCTTACGTACTTAAACAAAAAGAAATCTGTAATATTTTTAAGATGAATTCAGATTTTAAATTAAGACCACCATTTCTGTTGCCACCAGTCTACGAAAACAAAGCAATCAGAATAGTGATTAAGCTGTGGAAGGTGCAACAGAGGAATTGGAATTCGATTTCCGACAGGAACAAAAGATTTCCCTTAAGACTTCGATCTTCTGGGATGTAAGACAGTGTAGTCCGTTGAAAGTTAACCGACATTTGGAGGAACCTGTCTTCTCCATTTCGAAGAATGAAAAAGCGAGAAACCGACGTGAAAACAGGTAGGAAACAGAGCTTGCCGAAATTCGGATTACATAGGAAACAGAAAGGAATTAGAAGGCAGTAAGTCAGTACCTATCGGCTCTCACACAACCGTACATTTGTGACTACAGTGCCCTTTGTAAAATTAATTTGCAAATGACACTGTGTTCTTGAATGTTACGCCATGTCACCTGACAGATATTTAGCAATACTTCTGAGGCGTTTGCTACCCCCATCTTCAGTGTAGAAGAAATAATTAGTTACATATTTTCACGTGTATTAGTAACTGTAGAATGGGTTTGGATTGGTGAATAGATTTATTGACCACTTATAGGTCGTA
>NW_019770042.1:0-870 GCF_002891405.2 Cryptotermes secundus | reverse complement strand
GGGACTTTTTTGAAAAGCTGATAATCGCTCAGCTCATTAAAAGAACTTTATGATATCACATATTCAAGTTATTCTTCGCAGTGTTCAAAAGGTCCTGTCACCGGACTCTACCGTGACCAAAATAAATCCTGCCCACAATGTCACATTGTATTTTAAGATCCATTTTAATATTATCCTCCCAACTTACGTTTATTTTTCCAAAATAATCTGGTCTCTTAAATTTCCGCGCTAAAATGTTTTACAATTTTTTTCATTTCCCAGTGCGTGCTTCAAGTCGCTCCAATCTCATATACCTTAATTTTATCACACTAACAGTGTTTTGTGAAGAGAAAAATTGTGACGGCCTTCACTGATTAATTGGATAATAACCGAGTATGTAATTTTCTCCATTCTTTTTCTCACTGTTCCACTCTTAAGTGCAAATATCTTTTCAGTACCTTGTTCTCAAAAACCGTCAATCTACGTCTCTATTTATTTACCAGTGAAGAGAGAGAGGGCCCGTACAAAACAGAAAGAGAAATTATAATTTTATATATGTCAATATTTCAGCTACTAGGTAGGACAGAGACAAATAACTTTCAAGATTGTTGCTTCGCCGCGCGTCCCGGTGCAGTGTACTGCACTCCCGCCTAGCATTCAGGTAGTCGCGTGTTCAAGTCTCGGCCTAAAGCCTGACTATTATCATTAACTTTTGTCTTTTGTTTTCTTCATTTCCCCCAAATAATTCCCGGATAATACCTCAAATTAGACAGTCACTGCTTCCTTCCATATCCAATTTACTATTCACTAATTATCACATGATGCGATGATGTATATGAGTAATATGAGCCGTTGGTAGCACTGTCACTATGTTAGGTTGGTCCCTGTCAC
>NW_019770041.1:0-869 GCF_002891405.2 Cryptotermes secundus | reverse complement strand
TTCCCTTCGAGTACTTCGGTATGCCTTGCCAATTCTCATTCCACGAAACGCCCCATGCTCATCAATCATCCATGGCTGGTACAATACGCCCATTAGTGAGCGGTGTACGAAATGGACTCAGCCTCACCCCACGCGCATGAATACAAAAATAAGGCAACACATCACTTTTGGTGATAATGTTCACTTATGCAATTTATGTGGTGGTTCCCATTGCCGTATAGGAGATTCATGACTTTAACGCATTGATTGTTAACAGATATAGCGAACTAGCCTAATCCCTTGGTAATAGAATCCGAAAGTACAATATTAGTAAAAATAAGGCTTTCCACATCCTTAACCGACTTTCATAGATCAATTTTAATATTATCCCTACATTTTCTTTCCGGTCCTTCAATGCACACCATATCAAATTTACATTATCAATGCTGGACGCGAGGTTATCTTATTATTATAATTACGGTAAACTGACTTCCGATTCCTAACTGACTTCCTAAGGCTCATTAGGACTGTCCACGCTTCATTTTCCGTAGGTCGAGGCGTTTGTTGCAGTTGCAACAGGCAGCCAGCTCTGACCGTAAGACGATTGATAGACTATAGATTGAACAGTTACAGGACCTCTTGTTATTCCGGTTCGAATTGTTACACATCCCCTTAAATCCTTCCACAGAGACGCTAAAACGGCGCCTTCCTTTCCTATATACCCATAATGACAATAACACACTCCAGTATTCTTTAACTAATCCGTTCGCTTTACTGTATCTTAAGGCCTAAAAGTTTGTGACGATGCTACATTAATACAAATATATTTCTGGACATTATCCATTGTCCTGTTTATATTTCAAAATACAACGTTTCGGAGACTGGATTCT
>NW_019770040.1:0-869 GCF_002891405.2 Cryptotermes secundus | reverse complement strand
GTTACTGATTGTGTGGCATCCATAATTCTTTTTCAGAGATGCAGCAGCTGTGTGGGGGGACAAGCACATAACAGCCTCACTTCCAGAAGGCGAAGTTCCAACTCTAAGCACAACTGTGACTTGAACTGAAATACTTAAATTCTGAGGTAAAGCAACAAGAATAATTTGAGGTTCTCACAATGGTGACTATGAATAGTACTATCTTCTGTGATATAATAATGTAAACTTTGGTAGAAGTACACCACTGTCTTCGAGGACACTACTGCCTCAATTTTCAGCTTACCACCTTCTTCCTGGTTTCTTGTTTGGTTTACTCTTCAACCCTGAAGATGGAAGCAGTACAGTCCTCCAAAGCATAGGTGGACTTCTACCAGACTACATGGTAGTACATCCCAGAAGATGGAACCTCTTCGACAACAAGAATTTTTGAAAACGTGAGATTTCAAAACACATTCATTGTTTTCAGCACTTCTCTCCAACATGATCACTCCTGATAAATTATATTGTGACATGTAGACCTGTTGCTAGACGAGAATCACGAAATAAGCAGCTAAAAGCAGCCACTGCTAGGTAATGGCTGCAACAGGCGCACGCAACAATAGAAGAACTGTTGGAAGCGGTGTTTTCTGTGTGGTCTGTGCCGAGGCTATATAACAAGGGCCATCTGCCATTAGAAGAAAGGCTTGAGGTGCAATGAGAAAAGTAAGAGGTTGGTGCAAGATGACCACCAGCCTGGGAATTATTGAGTGGAGTGAGTTGTGAGATAAGTCAGAGGCCAGTAAGGACACGAACACAGAAGCTAAGGAAGCTACAGCATGCTGTAGTGAACTGCAGCGTGTGTGATAGTGCTATAGTTATATAGTTATATA
>NW_019770039.1:0-869 GCF_002891405.2 Cryptotermes secundus | reverse complement strand
TGAACAAACAGAATGAGAACAAACCTGTAGGAATATCAGTCAACGAATTTTGGGGTAAATTTCCGAAAATCATCAGGACTACTATGTACATACTGCGATCTCCTAACATCTGAGAATTTGGAGAGAAAATGTCGGATTGTCTGTGTCTGAGATGGATGAATGAAGGAAGATGTGAACAGAAACAATAGAATGACTAATTTAAGGCAACATCCCGGTATTTTTCTGATGGAATTCCATAGAACTACTGAAATAAAGCTACTGACGATAACTGGTTCCTCCTGGCATCCACTTCTGCTACTTACTCAGTGAGGGGCTAATAAGACACTGACAAGAAACTAACATATTTCGTTAAGTTTACAATAACACGCTGATGTGACCCTGTGGCCATAGTGACGAGCTATGGACTGAGTGGCAGAAGTTGGATTCCTGGCAGAGGCAATAGACTTTCCTCTACTCCAAAACGTTCAAACCGGCTATGGGGCCCAACCAGCCCCCCCGTCCAGTGGATACCAGGGGTGAAGCTGTCGGAGCGTGAAGCTGACTGCTTGTCTACTTCAATTATCGAGGTCAAGGATAGCGCAGCGATACCTCCACTCCCCCATACCTTCTCATGGTATGGTGCTTAATTATTTAAGCACAGGGAGAGCTTTACCTTCACCTTACTTATCTGTCTGATAGAGGCGAAACCTAGGCCTCCGTATGACATCCAGTACACGGCAACGGCGATTAGCCAATGTTTTATTGGCAATGAAATGGTTGATGTAGAGTTCCTTCAATACGAAAACAAGTAAAATCAGTTATCGCATCCTTGAAACTGTCTGCTATTTCCGTCATCAAATCGGCGCGGTCATTGCTTTAAACCTTTAAAG
>NW_019770038.1:0-869 GCF_002891405.2 Cryptotermes secundus | reverse complement strand
GAAAACACCGCTTCTAACATTTCAACCATTGCTGCGTTCATGTATTGGTTCCCAAGTCACGTGACTTGGCTGACGTGGGAACGTATTTACAGAGCCCTTGCCTAACAACGACTGTCTTATCCACAATCCTGACACAACGGACATGTCACAATATGACCAACTTTTGCCCTTCATAGAGCTGAGTATGGCCGGGTTTAGCCTGCGCAATGCAATGAATGCAAACTTAATGCATTAATCCAACTGCCTTTGACAGTTTTGATGCTGATGCATTTTGTTCTTGTGCTCTTGGGCTATAGTATCTAGCAGGGAATTTTCTGAAGAAAAAATATTCTACTACACTAAATTTTTTGTGTTTATGTCCGGGGCGCGTTAAAAGAGGCGTCTGCAGAAAAGTGTGTGCTACTGCCCCTTAGGTAAGGCATAAGTAAAATATTTTGATCTTCTTCCGATGTCAATCTCTTCTTGAGGCAAGTGGTTGACTGAAGCTGAAGTATGTATGTATGCAGTAAGATCATTTTTAAAAAATTCTGAAATATGGTGGTTAAATTCTTTGCATTCATCTCCATTGTTATATCAAAATATAAACATTACATTTCTTTGTCAGGATCAGAAATTCTGGTAAATCGGAAAATGATTTCTTTTAGATTAACGGTATATTATGAACAGTTGAATATAATCTTTAAATGATTAACCATTCTATCACCTATCTATGGCTCTATAACTCTTGTGGAACTTGGCCGCTTTTTCAGTTTATTAATCTATACACAGTTGGTAGGACCCATTAAACGGGGGATCTGCCCGACGTAAGGCCACTACCTACATACAGAATAACACAAACACAGAATAAACGCACACAGACATTCATGCCT
>NW_019770037.1:0-869 GCF_002891405.2 Cryptotermes secundus | reverse complement strand
AGCGTCACTGCTTAGCAACAACAAGTAAACAGTGGTTGCTAAGCAAAGCCAGTCAACAGCCCACCTCTCCCCGTGGTGACGTAACACAGGATGCCGCCATTGCTACTCAGCAGTAAACAACTCCTGACAGCCTTGCTAGGCTGTCGGCATTACCGTCATCTCTAGCAACCACTGTTGTCTGACGCCGTGTTTTAGACACACAAAAGGTATGCTGAGGGACATGAAGGGTATAGTCAGTGTTACAGTGAAGGGAAAAGTCCCATTCCTCTTGGATGGCCTTCTGCTACCACCATTCTCAAAACTACCTGTTTGCATATTTCCAACTGCAATATTACAAGCTTCTACACAGGGTCTGACCGGTTCACAGTTCTGTGCTTCACAGCATGCTTGATGTCCAATAACGTTTGGAATGAAAGGAAGTAATTAACTTTTGGACCGCTTGATGGCATTATGTTTCACGGTCAGCAGCGCAGTTTGTGCATGGGAGTTTGTATATGATTTGTCAGCAGTAGGATCCAGTTATCAGCTCCACTAGCCATTTGTTTTCAGTTACAGTTAGTGAGTGGAACTTCATGGTTGGTATACTTCACAGCAGCATGTATGTCTGTATAACACCTATGTGAAATATGGATCAGCTAGAAATTGTCGGTAAAACTTTTGACGTAAATTTTGTGATGGAAGAGTTCCCAGAAGACAAAATATTCACGTTTCAGTGAATAAACTCTGCTGAGGCAAGTCATGGAAGCCTCCCATCTGATTCCTCAAGAAAACTCCGGAACATGACGCCAGATCTACATGGCTACACAGGTCAATGCATGCTTGGCAGCTTAGCCCCAAGGCTATTGGGTCAATGCTCATTCAGTAGCCCT
>NW_019770036.1:0-869 GCF_002891405.2 Cryptotermes secundus | reverse complement strand
TCATAATCACCCGGGGCAGGTACAATAGGCCAGTCAGTGGCCGCCCTGCCGAGTGAACCCAGCTGGACTCCACCCCCACTGGCGAATTAAAAAGAAAAAGGTTATTCACTTCAAAAGTTTTAGACGTCGTATAGATTTTAACTTACTAAAAGTTATTCAGTACATATTTAGACCTGTAAGGTCATCATGAGATGTTTTGAAATTATAAATTATAAACGAGGAAACTGTTGCAAGAGAGTTAATAAGGGGATATGAATTCCAGCGTTACCCGTGTCATTGTTTTCATTCCCTGTTAAATATCTCAGGTCCAAATTTAGTTTGTGGCCACTTTGTCTCTGATGCTTTCCAGGCTTGGATATAGCCCCCCCCCAAAAAAAAGTTATCAAGGCGATCCGACACGCAGTTTCAGGTTATAAATTCGTATAAATCATGTACGAAGCCATTCTCTGCTCTTATGTGCAGGAACTGAACGACAAAGAAACATCTCGTGAAAGGCGCAGAGGCTGACTGATGGTAGAGCATAACAAGCCGGAAGTTAAACAATTAAAAAAAACTTTATGATTCACAGCAGCGTCTTTACAAGTGCGAGGCCGGCGCCCTGATAGTAGAGCACAAGGGCGCCTCCCTGGAGTGTCAACATCATAAAGAATAAATTCTTTCCTTCATAAAAAAGGTAAAGTTATTCTTGTAACAGGCCGTGAAGACCCATATGGTTGTGCACATTTACTAGACAGTCGCTTCACAGATGGCGGTGAGGTCAGCCTTACGCGCCGGCCGCCCTCTGCCCTTCAGGAAGATTCCCGGTGCTCATTTCCGTTAGAAGTTGAGTCGATCCCAGGGCCATAGTGCGGCTAGAAGGATTAGGTCAA
>NW_019770035.1:0-869 GCF_002891405.2 Cryptotermes secundus | reverse complement strand
TGCTAGGCAACGGCTCGGTAAACACGTTCCCGCAGCAAAGAATACGCAAGCAACAATAGAGGTATTATTGTAAACGGTGTTTTCTATTCGATCCGTGCAAAGTGGTTATAAAAGAAGAGAGTTTAGATTTCGTGGCACTGTGTGCAGTAAAGCTGTGCAAAGGAGGCTGAGAGGAGCTGGCGGTCCAGTTCAGTTAAGGGAACTGCTGGTAGGCAGTTCTGAGCGAGAGTCGGTGGAAGAAGGACCTGAGCGCGGGAAGCTGAAAAATCTCCAATGTTAGAAGCCGTTGCCTGGTGAACACACAGTAAGCTGGAAAAGGCTTAGCAGGTGCTGTGGTTATTTGTAAAGTGTGGAGATCAGCAATAGCGCTGTAGTTACTTGTAGTTCAAAGTTGGGTCAATAAATCCAGTTATCAAATCCATACCCCGTCTATGGTCACATACCCCAAGACGAGATTATCCTGATTAGCTGAGCGACTGTCAGCTTCTGTAGGCGAGCTGTATTGAAACTTTTGAGATGTGAGTTTCTGACGGCACCTGATAATCACTGTGAGCGGCAATCAAAATGCGTCTGAACCTCGACTGAAAATTGTTATCAACTAAACAAAGGCACCTGGGTACATGCCTGCATTTTTTTAACCTGTTTCTAGCTCTAGTATACAGACAACCCGCTAAGTGATGTTATGCTTTCAAATGACGTTCGAATCCCGGTAGGGTCAAGAATTTTCGCTTCTCCAAGTCGTCCTGACGGATTCTGGGGCCCACTCAGCCTCTTATCCAAAGGGCAACGAGGACTCTTTCCCCTGGGGTAAAGGGGCCTGGACGTGAAGCTGACCACTCACCTTCAACTAGTGCCGAGGTCAATAAAAC
>NW_019770034.1:0-868 GCF_002891405.2 Cryptotermes secundus | reverse complement strand
AATATGGCCGATCACAGTCGCCGAGCAGTCTAATGCCTGGGTCGTGGGTTCGAATCCCACTGGACGCATGGATATCCATTTGCAATTATTCTGTGTTTATGTTCTCCTATGTTTAGGTACACGTCTTGCGATGGGCTGATCCCCCGTCCGGGGAGTCCTACCGACTGTGTATAGAATTATGAAACTGAGAACGCTGCCAGGTCCCAACAAACGATTGTAGAGTCAATCATTAATGACTGAACGAATTTCTAATATGATAGCAAGCAGAGCGAACATAATAAATGTTAATGCCAAGTAATATTTCGCAGTACAAAGATGACAGCACCGAATACCTAAATAATATACAGAGATATCAATGCCTCTATAGCGAGTTGTGGCAAGATGATAATTAGCTGTGCCACATGTGTGAAGTTCAGTATACTACAGAAAGAAGACGGTTCATAGTTATTGGTGCGTGCTATTCGTGGGAGATGGTACTAAACGTCGGCATCGAAATTCCGTTCGATAACATGTAGGACTGGAAAACATGAGAAGACAGAGTATGCTAATAATATGGAAATTGTGAGAAGACTTGTCGCTGAATTCTCAACGGGTGTTCCATTGGTTCAGGATAATTCCTACTCCTGCCACAACCGCTCGGTTTCAACGCATGGAAGGCCGCGACCCTAGCGTCTGAAATGTTCGAACGTCGAAGTCGCTTTGTGGAGAGAAGCGGAATCCGAAAACAGATCAGGTCACATTCCAACCTGAGGCACATAATACAACCGGAGAGATTCGAACTGGAGACATTTTCCAGCCGGAGACATTCGAACTGGAGGCACATTCCAACCTGAGGCACATAATACAACCGGAGACATTCGAACTGGAG
>NW_019770033.1:0-869 GCF_002891405.2 Cryptotermes secundus | reverse complement strand
TTAAGGGATCACCTGCATTGTGTACTGAAGTTCTTATAACATTTGGGTGTACATTATATTCACCATCTTCAGGGTAAATGAGGCACAAGGATTTAGTCCTATATAAAGGTCTCACAGGAGGCGTAAAGGAGGGAGATATCCAAGTTTAACCCTTATCACCTGGATTTTAATCACCTGCTACCACAGTGCCCTAGGCTAGATATAAATTCAGCATTAATGGAATGTTTGTTGTGAATGATCCAATGCTTGGCCTGGTGAGGCCTGTTGAACAAGTGTATGTGCTGGCAGCGCTGTGCAAGGGGCATGGACGATAAAAGTTTCATGCATGCACTATAAGTATTATATGTAAGAACAGACAGAAACAATCGAATCAGATTTATTTACACAGGTGCACCAACAAGATTTAACAACCCCTAACTCATGAGCATACCATGGAATACATTTCAACTTACAACATTCCTAGACAAACAGCACATATGGAATATCATGAAACTGTCACTTCACAAAGCAGCTCCAAAATATGTATAAAATAAAACTGCCCTTACACATGGAATTTAACTAATCTTTTCCACTGTTAAAAATCCAGCTCTTAAAGCAATATAAATTGAAGCTGCAGTAGTTCATAACAATTACACAACATGAATTGGGATGACTGTAATCTTATGGGATAATGACGGAGACCACTGATAACATTAAAACGTCTATATTGCTTATAGTTTGGGGTCTAACAACTCTTACATGCTACTGTACAATATTGCTATGATGAGGTACATCAGTAATGGCCAGGCCTATATACCAATTCTGAAGGCTTACAGGTTTCCAGACTTTGTCCACCATCTAGAATCCTGAACTGGCTCTATTTCCATTTT
>NW_019770032.1:0-866 GCF_002891405.2 Cryptotermes secundus | reverse complement strand
CCCCCAGGAAGATTCCTGGTAATCATTTCTGTTAGAGGCTGAGACCACCCCTGAGCCATAGTGTGGCTGGAAGAATTAGGCCAATTGAAAAATCTAGTGGCCTCATCGGGAATGAAACCCGCGACCTTCTGGCTTGTAGCATAGTGCCTCAAGCAAGTCCGCTACCTTATGTGTCTACGTATGTCTATACAAAGCAGTGACGGTATGTAAGGGACATTCCTTAGACGTGCTGCTGTACAGCGATGGCGTGACATTGTGTTCTGTCCTGTAATAACCCAGGCTCACTATTCCACACATCACAAAGCCTGCGCCTCGCCTTCTTCCTTTGTCATCCGCCTGAACGTTATACGAGTATGAAAGGTGAAGTGAGCTTTGAAGATGCTGAGAGGTGGCATAGGGTGGAGTAGTTGAAGTTTTAGTAGGTAAAAAAAAAAATATGTTTCCTTGAAGTTATGTTGTGTGCAGTGTGTTAAAAGGTCTGTATTTCACTCATACATTTTATGGCGGTGGTAGCTGTGTGAACGTGTGTTTTAACTTGAAATAATACATTTCGTCCACAATGTATTTTTATATTTCATCGAATTTTCAGAATAAACAAAAATATGTTCTTCCCCCATGTAACAAGCCGAGAATTAGCCAAAGGCTCTTTAATTAATATTGCCGACACACCATTTTTTAAAATCCAGCATTTATGTATTTACTAGAAGCCCGGATAGCTCAGTCGGTATAGCGACTGGCTACAGGCTGGAGGAACGAGAGTTCGGATTTTGAGTCCCAGTAGGATCATAAATTTTTTCTTCTCCGCGTCATCCAAACTAGATCTGGAGCCCACACAACCTCCAAACAATGGGTACCGGGGGCTCTTT
>NW_019770031.1:0-868 GCF_002891405.2 Cryptotermes secundus | reverse complement strand
TTTAAGTTGGTTATTTAAAAATGACAGTATTGAGATCATACAGCATTGATTTACATCACTTCCCTGTCCATTTAAGAGCACACTGTCTGCTGGAATAGTCTTACCTGCTGTGTTGAATAGGCATGCTGCCAGGTCTCT
Source organism: Cryptotermes secundus (assembly GCF_002891405.2). NCBI lineage: Eukaryota > Metazoa > Arthropoda > Insecta > Blattodea > Kalotermitidae > Cryptotermes > Cryptotermes secundus. The sequence continues at coordinate 730 of NW_019770031.1, read as the reverse complement.
AACATTAAGTGAAGAATACAGATTGAGGGTGCTTGAAAACTCTGTGCTAATGAGAGTATTTGTACTAAAGGAGAATGAAGAAGCAGAAGAACAGAATAAACTGCAAAATGGCAAGCTTCATACATTGTAGGCCACCTTGCCAAATATTATTACAGGATCAGACAAAGTACGATGTTTGAGAACGGTATGTAGCACACACGGGATCAAAGAGTAACACATACAAAATTTTGGCAGAAAATCTACAAAGAAAGAGATGATTTTAAGATCTATCCATAGATGCGAAGATAATATTAAAATTAATTTTAAACAAATACAGTGAGGGGGTGTGAACTGTATTCTTTAAGTTCCATACAAGGACCAGTGGTAGGCTGCTGTAAACATAGCAATAAACTGCCAGGTTCCCTGGAGTAATTGAGCAATTATCAGCTTCTCAAAGACTCTGCTGCAGTTGTTTGCTGCGCAGATTTTGGAATATCAAAACATGACATTCAAAGGTAAGTAAGTACTAAACTCACAACTGTACATTCTATACAAGTACAGTTCATTGTATTAATCATGAAATGTTGTAAGTCATTTTAACATTTAGTATGTTGGTTATAAGTATAATTTTGCAGATATATACCAATCTATTTTTTCTTTAAGTATACATAAACAAAAACAAACAAACTCCGTGGTTCTAGTCCACGTTTACCGCTGCTTGTCACTAAAGTTAGTGCCGATATTAGTAGAT
>NW_019770030.1:0-868 GCF_002891405.2 Cryptotermes secundus | reverse complement strand
GACATCGAGGTTCCCACATTTTTTAGACAATCATCTGAGATGGTGGTGAGGTTTCAGCCTTACACAAGCTGCCCTTTACCTCCAGAAAGGTTCCTTCTACTCATTTCTGTCAGAAGCTGAGTTGACCCCAGGGCCATAGTGTGGCTGGAAGTTCAAATGAAAAATCCTCATCAAATGATGAGGAATCAAACCTGCAACATTCCAGCTTGTAGTATAGTGCCTTAACCAACTATGCTACTGCATGCTCCTAAGGAAAGTCTGAGTAGATATTACAATGTCCACCTTTGCCAAAAGAAATTCTGTAGTTAGCAGCATTACAGAGTCCATATTGTTATTCTATCAAGTTTAGTATCATAGTGTAAATGTACATGTCTTTCTGAAACTTTTCAGATTACTGAAATTAAGTTTCACTGAAATTTCAGTGGGCTTTATGCTGTTTGTTAGTAAGAGAATAAAGTTAAATTCTACAAGTTTTTGAATACACATGTGTACATTATATTATATGCAGCACATATAATCCTTCTGATATAACTGATTAAAGAAGGTAATGCTAAGATAAATGATTTTGGAGTTACATAATAATATAATGTAATAGAATGACCAAAGATGATCAACATGTATCAAACAATTAATAAAAATACTACTCAATTCCAACGTACTCTTGCTGTCCATGGCTTTCATTTAATCACTTGTGTTCAGCTAAATTATGGTGGGATTATCTAGCAAGTTACTGGATAATTTTAAGGAAGTGAGAAAATCTCTTCTTATACTAAACACGCATAACACAAAGGCAATATCATCATAACCGTGCCATAGTGAATCTGTCATTGCTGCAACTTTTAAATAATAAAATATTTTAATATATACA
>NW_019770029.1:0-867 GCF_002891405.2 Cryptotermes secundus | reverse complement strand
TTGCATAGTCAGCAGGTTAGAGTATGGAATGGATTCAGTTCATTTGGCATTTTAAGACCTTACATTTTTGAAGACGACAGCAACGGACATGCATTTATGGTAACTGCTGAGTCTTATGTGGCCATGCTCAATGAATTTCTTCTGCCAGAACTATGCCGACACCATTATATACTCATAGTATTGTGTCAACAAGATGGAATGACGTCTCACATGGAACAAATCTCCATGCAAGCCAGATTTATCCTCATGTGACTACTTCTTATGGAGATATTTAAAGCACAAGGTCTATGAGAATCGACCTCACATGATTTATAAGTTGTGGGATTTCATCAGGACTACCATTCTGCAAATTCCAGTGGACAGACTGAGGACTCTCAGGCGACGTGCAGAGGATTGTTTGCAGAACAGTGGAGCTCACCTGACTGATGTCATCTTTAAAAAGTCGTATGACATGCTTTTCTACAGACTTCACAAATCTGTGTTTCTTATATTAACTGAAGATAAATTACCCAATTCACAAATTTAAATTGTCTAATGTAATCTGCTGTACCTTATACAAAATACATTTAGTAGTATATCTATGGCCTGTCTGTAGTCAAACATGCAAGACTCAGAATAACACTCACCCTACTCCACCTCTCTCTGAATCCAACATTTACATCTACTGTTTTTATGTGTTGTCTGAATCTGAATCTTCCTGCATTTTATATTGACATTCTTATCAAGGCAAAATGTTGCCTATCCCCCACCCCCTCCCATCTCAACAGAAGGTTATATGATTTTACTTTGTGAGATATTCACCAAGATCATTAAGGCCCTTGACAACATAACCAAAAGGAATGTTGAACATTAAGATATGTTATTATT
>NW_019770028.1:0-868 GCF_002891405.2 Cryptotermes secundus | reverse complement strand
CTAAATAACTAACGTCACCAAGTAGAGCTCTTTTGCAATTTATTCTAGCTTACCTGAACTTGACATTCCAGGTTACCACGGCGCGTTACATAATCCATCAATTAACTAAATGATCGTCTGATTAAATTTGATAGTTATTCAGCTGGTAAAAACACAATCTGCTCTCATCTAACACGATATTTCATCGTAGTGTCATATGTTCATGACTCCCTGACTAATCATAACGGGTTCTGGACTGCATAATTGGATTTATTAATGCTTTCTTTTGTTCAATCACGCTCACTCACTAACAATTATAGCGCTATCGCTAATCTACCCACTACACCAATCACTAGGACACGTTCCATTCACATTCTAGTTCTCCGTTGTATTCAGTTGTACTCCGTTGTACTCCTTCAACTGTCAGCCTCAGAATTCGACTTTCTTATATTTCCTCGGCACGGACCACACGGAAAACGTTTTTATTCTGTTTAGAATGCGTGTTTATTGGTCCCTTACGTAGCAATTGATGTCTTTCTCTTGTTGACAGCGTCACTCCTGGAATGTGTTTACGGAGCCGTTGCCTAGCAATGGTCATATGCCTCACAATATTTACACATCTAGTCGTATATTCTCAAATAGCCGAATACAATCCATGACCCATTATCTTATTTATTTACTATCGATTTTAATATTATTTTATCATGTACGCCTAAAACTCCTAAGTGGATTATTCCTGAAAGGGATTTGAATCATGTTCCTCCTGAATAAGAAGCAGATGTGCTGCTCACTTGACCCAAACATTCTGTTCGTTCACTTCTGCAACGATTAATCGCTCTAGATGACTTCGTTACATGTAATTAGACATCAACTCTTCAAGAAGACGAGT
>NW_019770027.1:0-867 GCF_002891405.2 Cryptotermes secundus | reverse complement strand
GAGAGAGAAAATGAGAGTTTATTAGAAAGGAACAGTTAAATCCATATTGCGCAAATATTGTAAACGAACCTCAAGTGAAAATACTGTCCAAGTTAAAGTGTTATAGGCACGCAATATTTTTCTGATATAACCGAAGGAAGCAGGCAGAACCTTGATGTAGATGTTAGGTCTGGATTTAATGATGAAGTAGCAGTCATTAATACTTCTGAGACGATACTTTTTCGTTGGGCCTAAGCGAGTAAGATTCACAATGAAATGGGGACTTCCCCAGTTTTTCCAAAGGAATAGTTATGAAGCACAGTAACAAAAGCAAGAGCTACTCTTCCGGTATTTCCTCCCAGAGCATAACTAATGAGTAACTTAATCATGGTTTTCAAACAGCAAATTTGTGAAACTTCAAATAATGTATAGTAGCGTTATTCTTCTCTGACCACGCGACACACTCTATCCTGCATAAGTTGGCACTAACTTCACCGACAAGCGGCGGTAGCTCGATCGGTGTAGTTCGCTTTCGTACTAAAAGCCACGGAGTTTAGTTTATTCTTCTTATATAGTTTGGAAGCAAAAGTGAGGCGTTCCGGTCTCAGCCATGTTAAGTGGGTTCCTTGCCACACTGTAGGCGTCTCATGGAACAGATAGGCTCCAGATATAAAGAACATATCTGAACCTATTAAATAAGTAGCGACGAAGAGTCCACGCCGAGCCTTCGGCAGGGGGGGTTGGGCTAACACATCCTCACCATAAGAATCAAGCATGTTACGAAACTACACAGGGCCACATATTTGAGCGGATTCATTTAAATGACATCACAAGGACGATTGGACATGAAATGTGAACTTGGAATGAAAAAGATCTTAAAACAATATG
>NW_019770026.1:0-866 GCF_002891405.2 Cryptotermes secundus | reverse complement strand
ATTTACCTAGCCATTGCCTACCAGCTGCCGTCTATTCCTGCTCACTAAGAATCTACCGCCTAGCGACGGACGTCGTTCTGTTGTGTTTCGCGACCGTTGTCTATAAACGAATGTTGTTTCAGAGCCGTTCGCTAGCAACGGGCGTTTCTCTGGCTCCACACTTCTTGGTTAGGGCAAATATGCCAAAGTCCCATACGAAATAGAAAGGGATTTGAAGTTCTCACGGTATTGACTGTGTTTATGGTGTTGGGGTTCTGGGTTTGAATCCGCTTAGCTGGGAGACAGAATCACGTTTCGGAGTAACATATGTCCTCCATCTTCAGAGACGGAGTCAAGTAAGAAACCAGCAGAGTATCTTCAGCTTGCCTCCTGCTGCGAAGGCAGTGTCCAGTTTACGCGGGTTTGCAACTCTGAAGAAAAGAAAAGGAACTACTCTAGGTCCATAATTTAGCATAAATCAATATGACGAAACTTTAATTTCCTAGCACACGAAAGTTTGGTATTACTGTTCCCAGAGGCTCATTCTGGAACATTTTAAAATTATCTGTTATGGCTCCTGAGTCTGTTGTTGACTTTGGCTTCGTGTCGTGCTTTTACGGCACCTTTATTTTCCTTGCGTAAGTTTGCTTGCAATTCTGAGTACAAAACATTAACACGACAAACCATTTCAGGTCTTGCAGGACCCGATCACAGTGGCCGTGCCGTCTGAGGCATGAACCATCTTCGCCCGCTCGATCACTGGGATCCTGGGTTCGAATCCCACTTGAGGTGTAGATGCCTGTGTGCATTTATTTTGTGTTTGTGTTGTTCTGTGTGTAGGACTGATCCCCCGTCCAAGGAGTCCTACCGACTGTGTATAGAATTAA
>NW_019770025.1:0-864 GCF_002891405.2 Cryptotermes secundus | reverse complement strand
AACTTTGAAATAGGAACCCATGACCGCAAACGTAAAATGCTGCTAGGGCGGCATTTAAAATCATTTTGTCTCCCCAAATAATAAGTATTACCTGATGATGGCCCATGTGTGGCAGAAACATTTAGCAATGACATGAAGTGCACACAGTTAATGACAGTTGAAATATTTAACAAACACGTTTTAGTGAATTAAATATACGTATTTTAGTGTCTTTTAAGAAAGGATTGGCTTTGTTGCATTACGGACGGAATACTACACAATTAAAATGGTGCCCCAATGCAACAGGATGCTGAAATATAATATTACGATTTCAGTTGTTAAGATTAAACCTAGACAGCGTCGGATGGTAGAATCATTAGCGAATACTGAATTGAAGAGAATGTAGAAGGAAGCGGTCCTAGCCGAATTTGAGACAGTAACCTAGCAATTTACTGCAGAGACTGAGGAAGTCCGCGGAGATTCTAACAGTAGTCTGTTTTCATGCTGAGATACGAACTCGGGTCTCTCCAAATACACAAAGCAGGAGTGCTAATCACTCAGCCGCGACGTTCACTGACTTTTGGCCGTGTGTAGTTGAGAGGATCCTTTCCAGTAGCACTGAAGCTTTCCACTCGTCCTAACTCTCTCTTGCCACGAGTCCGCAGCAGCAGCAGCCTTCATTTTTGCTAGTGGAGGACTCCTTGCAGAACTGCATAAACGTGCATCAACACGATTCGAAATGTACGGTCTGCTGGGTTGTAACGCTGTATAGTTTGGAGAGAGTTCGACGTTTCTGAGGAATATATTGCCTCTTTCTTCAAGGCAGAGGAGTAAGTCAAGCAGCAAAGCGGCCTCCGTAGTCTAGGGGTAACGTTCCCACCTCAT
>NW_019770024.1:0-867 GCF_002891405.2 Cryptotermes secundus | reverse complement strand
TTAATACCTTTGAAAGGCATCTGCATTTTCGAAGGAATCAGAGTGTGTTCAAGCGTAAGGCATCAGTACTCTTGGGTCCACAGTTTGAAAATTTATGCGGAATTTACCATAGTGGCGTCAAATGCAACCCGTCGGACTTGCGTGAAGCAGACAGAGCTACTCCCTTTGAAGCAAGATTAATTGCCTTCAGCGATGTCAGCTGACATTGAAAAACGGATATGATATAATACCGGGGAAAGTATTCCTTATCGATACGGATGTGTGTATCCCATAATTTTTCCTAGCAGTAGATATTCACTGGAAAATTCTGAAATCTACAACTCCGTTAAATCTCTTAAAATGTATCAACTCTGCAATTTGCCCGTGGAATATATTTATGTGTTTCATACAGTTCTAAAAATAAACAGCGTTTTTTCTGGTACGAACTGTATTATTATGTTATTTTGCGGAAATTCAGCACCTAAGCACAGCATATCAATATATTGCTCCTGGGTCACGCCAACAAACTTACTCTTGGCTCTTGGACTTATAACCAAATATTTGTTCGTTGAAAATGAGGTATCTTCGACGAGATGAGGGGTTTGTATTTCTGAGTACGAGCCACAGTTGTTACACTCTACTTTGGCACGAGTGTATCAGCATTCAGTTCGTTTATACTTTATTGACACTGTACACAATTTGTCCCTACCAGCAGTCCACAAAGAACGCATTTTAACTGCCTGCTTGCAGGCGAGATTACATCTGTTGTAAAGTAAAATATTCCAGCTGTCATTCACTGAAATTTATAGACGCACCATCTGGTACAAGTAGAGAGAATTACAGTAAGTTTGGAAGGGGATTTCAAGTGCTTTCAATTAATACCTTCCT
>NW_019770023.1:0-865 GCF_002891405.2 Cryptotermes secundus | reverse complement strand
ATAGAAGTGTCAGTAAATCCGATCTTCCAATCCAGAGCCCGTTGTTATTAGTCACGGAACCCTGGACACATGACAACGACAGATCGTTAATTCATGTTGCAGAGTGGAGTAAGCAAGAACGCGAGGTTCACAAGCTGTGATTGTGACGGTGTTAGTCCCATAGAGCCTATTATTCAAAATGTGATACCTTTTCTCTTTGGCTATATATTTCAACATTTTATCCGGTCGTAATCTTGCAACATATAGGTTCATGTAAACTTCTGCTATTACAACAACATTAGTGTCAACAGCGCAGACGGGAGAAGGAGAGAACAAAGGAATAACCGAGACAGAAAAGGAAAGGTAAAAAACAAAACAATTAAACTGTATAACCACGAATAGAAGCCGAACAAAATAGAGAGGAATTACTGAATGGGGGACAACATAGTATAACGTGAGTACAATATTCAAACTTTGCAAACACATTTTGTAGTTTTATTCAGTTGAAAGTTGGATGTGTATCAGCCAGCGAAGCCAAGCATTATCTGAAACGGATGTAATTTTGTCGTCGATACAACTGCAGACAGTAACACCTAAAAAGACGGGAATGAACACAAATACAAGAAAACGCCAACTAAGCAGTAACTTGTTTTATGAGCGAAGTCTGAATTGGGTCGAACGAGCTTTACGATTGCACTTCTGAAAACATAAGACGGCAGATAAAAAGGGCAACAAACTGAATATTATCCCGTAATATTTTCGGAATTTAAATACAAGCAAGAACTCTGGTAATGCTTGCTACCAGTCAGTCAAGAACTTTTTGTAGTCTCGTCTGCTGTTCAAAATAAAAAATTAGAATATACAAAACTATAATTTTGCCTGTGGT
>NW_019770022.1:0-866 GCF_002891405.2 Cryptotermes secundus | reverse complement strand
CCTTGCTGAATGCATCAAACATCACCAAGCTATAATCGAGTAAGTTACCGTATTCCAGATCTCAAACGCACACACGCATAGCGTTATATTTCCAGTGTGTGTGCTCAAACGCAGCGTGTAGCAATTCCGCGTAGTACTGAAGAGCTTACGCTCACATACTGATTTTCTTAACTGAGACTTTCCCAGAGTTTCCTGCCTTTTCAAGAAAAATCGGTAAATTGTGTTCAGGCCACGATCGCTTCCTTAATCTTTTCAATAAATCAATCATTATTACGTCACTTGACGACGAATAAGAGAGGATTTAAAATCACAAAAAATTATATTGAGGAAAGAATAAACACACGTGCACTGAGACTGGTTTTCGTCTTTATTCATCCCGTTTGTACGAGACTGGTATGGATACAGTGCAGTTTTATGACAAAGAAGCTGTAACAAAGATTTCGGCGTCTTCACAAGAAAGTTGATCTTCCTGAGGAAGGTAAAACCCATTCACATTCTCTCCTATCATTCAGGCATCATTATTAACTTTATACTCCTGCAGACGCCTCGATTTACGAAGATGTCCCTTCCCCTCACTTTTTCCGACAAAAATATTTTACGCGATTCTCATCTCCCCGTGCGTGCTGCAAAGCTTCCCATCTCATACTTCGAGTTTTCGTAAGTTTAATGAAGTTTCGATGAATATAGATCCACTTGCCGTCTCATGTGCTGCTACGAAACAAACGATTTTCATATATCGCAGGTTCGTCGATCATCTCAACAAGATCGTGAGTTTAGTTACGTTCCTGAAGGTACTCAACTTCCCACTGCTGCTGTGCATGACAGGATTCCAGATGATGCAGGTAATTTCATATTTCGTACATCAC
>NW_019770021.1:0-866 GCF_002891405.2 Cryptotermes secundus | reverse complement strand
GTGATATTGTGGGTAGTCTGCCTGAAATGGAGGCAGCAGGTTCCCCAAGAATAGTCATACCTATCCACCAAAGTTTGGCGACATATCCCAGGGGATCATAATGTTGATATTCACTGCCATAAGAGCTTCAAATGTCACTTCATGCTATTATCTTCTGGGCTACTTATACTGGGAGATAATGCACACAAGACAACCTGCATTACAATATACATTGCATTTTCTGTTTCATGAAGCCCCAACATCCACCACACTGCATAACTTGATGGTGGTCCAGAAGTCATCAAGATTCTAGAATAAATTGGAGTGGGGAAGGTGGTTATGACAGTATGAGTATTTTATTTGTTTATTTTTATTTTCCTCAACAATGGTATGCAGGATATAAACCTACATAACAAAAAGTTGTTAAAACAACATTTTGAATATATTTATTATTAAATATTTGATCATATTTTAATAGTTGATTCAAAGAAATTAGTAGGAAATAGATTCAAAGCATTTCCATGGATTTATACGTCAGCGCGTTTCCTAGGAATTAGATTTAACGCGTTGCCATGGATTTATACATAAGCGCGTTTCATAGGAAGTGGATTCCAAGCATTTCCTAGGAAATAGATTCAACGCGTTGCCGTGGATTTATACGTAAGCGCGTTTCATAGGAAGTGGAATCCTAGTATTTCGTAGGAAATAGATTCAACGTTTTGCCGTGGATTTATACGTAAACGCGTTTCGTAGGACATTGAATCAAAGCATTACGTAGGAAATATATTCAGCGCATTTCAATGGATTTATACGTCAGCGCGTTTCGTAGGAAGTGGATTCCAAGTATTTCCTAGAAATTTGAATCAACGCATTACCATCGATTTATA
>NW_019770020.1:0-865 GCF_002891405.2 Cryptotermes secundus | reverse complement strand
TGCTGTAAATTCGTCTATTCTGCATTATAATCCACTCATAATCATCAACCGTTAAAGAACTAACACAGTACGGGTATCTTGCGTGACATCGTGAACAGGCGGTAGCCATGTTGGCGGACCGTGAGCTAGCCAATTTATGGGTACTATAAAACCCTTCCCCAGAGAACCGGCCCAGTTCCGGCATGAATCCGTTTCAAATCCTCGCTGGAGATCACATAGGCCTTGTAAGCATGGCCGGATTTGAAGCTGCACTTGGGAAAGTGGTAACACAGAGCTCAGTCGAATAGACAGGACTCATGGGTATGGTCAATTTAATTACAGAAGTTGCTGTAAACCGCTGAGATTATGTCGATATGTGTGAACCTGAGACCAGAGTCAGAGCAGAGGAACTGAAGTTTCTGCAGGGAGGTTGTCCTTGCATCTCAAACTTAATGCTTGGAACATAAAATATAAGCACAAGATTTGAGGTTCTCACGGAGGTGGTTTTAAAGACTTCTTCTCAAAAAAAAGCTGGCTCTTGGGAATTGATTGTGTGCAGTTCGGTAGAATTTTTCCAAAATATTAAGGCGTCTACCAGACTACACGGCGTCATTTCCAGAGGACAGATTTCATCAGTTTGTTACATGTTTGATAATGTCTTATTTAATTACTAATGATTTAATGAGCAGATATGAACAAGCAAGTTACCCTCAACACGTATCGCTTCTCTCTTGTATTCGAGAGGTGTCCAGTTCAAATTCTAAGCGAATGCCTCCTCCTTTCAAATACCTTCTAATTAATTATTCATTAATCAACGAATCATTCGACACTATATTTCTTTCCCCCCCATTGGCGCTACAGCCCTCATTTGGGCCTAGGCCTACCT
>NW_019770019.1:0-866 GCF_002891405.2 Cryptotermes secundus | reverse complement strand
ACCAGGGGAATATATTGCTGCGGGTTACCAATCAATTTTAAGACTGCGTGAAATTCCATTGTTTTTCTTTGTAAAATGTTCCCTTTGTTGATTTTTACTGCGCATCTAACTGTATCGTAGTAAAAGAGTTAAAATACTTCGTTAGTTAAACAGCACAGGCTGATATTTTTCCAGTGTGTTAAAAATGATAGTAAAAAGGAAAATTCAATTTCGTTTACACTCGTTCCACTTGAACTGAAAGCTGTCAAGTACAAAAATATTCGAGAATTAAATACGCCCTTTAATACTTAAAGCATATATGAAGGGTCTCGAAAACCTCTTTCGATAACTCTTTTCTCTTTAACATTGGTTCAAGGGCCGCTTTCTGAATTGATGTTGCGATGTAACATTAACAGTTGTAACGTTATTTTGTACATCACCTCAGCGTTTATTCAGCTAGAGCGCAGAATAAATTGAAGATTTTTTGTTTTTGTCCGAATAAAAATTTTGCCTAGCCTTTAATTACAGGGACAATATTTCCACTTGTATCAGTGACTAAAGACGAGGTTCGGATTGGTAATTGGATTTATCAAACATCTACAAGTGGAAACTACAATATATTATTACACTATTACTGATTTTCACACTACGAAGTACTCCACGCTAACCTCTTCAGTCTGCTTGCACCAGTCTTCACGGAATTATAACACAGAAATTATAAAACGCTCACTTAATCACACACTCCCAATATCACTGTGCTAAAGCATACGTAAAGTCTTCAAATCATACGTGAAATCTTCAGAGGCTGACTTCTTGTAAACTTCTGTACTCCTCGAGCTTAGTGCTTGCTTGCTGTACTCCTTGTTTGCGTCTAACTTCGCCGACAA
>NW_019770018.1:0-866 GCF_002891405.2 Cryptotermes secundus | reverse complement strand
CGCTCAGCTACCGTGACCGGCCTTTAATGCTAGAGTAGCAGAATGAATGAAGTCACTGCGCACAATTTATGATTCTCAGAGCAGTGGTTATGAAGAGCTCTTCTTACCCCCTGATATCATGCTGTTTCTTACCCTGTATATTCTTCGAACCTGAAGATAGAGGCAAACATGTTACTCCGAAACGTAAATTTACCTTCAACGGACTAAAAGACCTTGTATTCCTGAAAGTAGAACTTTCAATAAATTTGCTCCTTTATAAAAATTTTTAACATTACTCTCCTACATAATTCTGGTTTGACCTTATAGAAAAATACATCAGGAACAGAATAACAATTCTGATCCCGGAACAACCCTCTTCTGCACCCCAAAGCTTGTGTTGTATTGAATTAAATTTCTATACATGCCATGTCTGCTACACCAAATCACCTCTACTGTCACCCAAAGACCGTTCATTAATTTAGTGTCCCATAAATTCAAATCCACCCACAAACCTGCAATTGACATTACTTTATCGGTTTGACTAGTGCATTGATCTGATCCTTTCAGCATAGAAATGCGACCAAGTGCAGAACCCATGTGAGGAACACAAACCATTCAGAGACTGGATAGTAACACCCTCCCGGCCGCACTAAGGGCGGGGAATGTTGTAAACGTTAATTGTAATCTGAAAGCCTTATGTATATATATGTGTGTATGTACATATATACATACGTGCGCATACATCCAATTCTAGGATGCATTATCCTGCTTAAATGCAAACTATTCATCAATATTTATTTGTTCATTTATGGCTTATTTTCCGACTGTCAGGACATCCACTATATGAAGAAAGCAGTCTTCTGGGGTTTGGCACCGTGTATATGTGA
>NW_019770017.1:0-865 GCF_002891405.2 Cryptotermes secundus | reverse complement strand
ACTCTCTGGTAGCAGAACCCGAAGTTTCAACACCCCTAAAACAGAAGCTAAGTCAGCTTCACTAGAAGGATGACAAAGCGGCAAGGTTTCAGACTTGTATTAAGGAAATTCTGAGTTAGAATCTCAGCTGGGAAATCGTCTATCCTGACGGATATTCGTCGTTGCTTTCCTGGGTTACTGCATGCGCTTTCCGAGATAGTGTCCTACAATCAACCACGACCACTTCCTTCCACATCTTTTAACTACCCAACCAAGTAGCTGCAAGATGTTGAGTCTTTCAGAAGCAGCCGGTTCCTCAGCCACTCCAGAATTTCCCAACATTCTATGGAATCCCAAGGTTCATTACCGTGTTCACAAGAGCACTCTACTAATTCCTACCTTGAGCCAGATCAATCTAGTGCGCACCACTCCATCCTATTTCCTATGATTCATTTTAATATCATACTCCCACCTACATTAAGGTCTTCCCAGTAGTATCTTTCCGTCTTGCTTTCCCACCAAAACATGCATTCCCTTCTCATCCATTCATGCTACATGGCCTGTCCACCTCATCCTCCTTGAATTGATCACTGTAATTATATTTGGCGAAGAGCCGGAGTTATGAAGCTTCTCCATATTCACTTCTTTCCGACTTCCACATCCTGTGACGTCATGTTCACTGTCGTCAGAACATTCTACTGTATATAACGCATAATCTGAATTACTGACGGCTTCGCTAAATGAGGTACAAGGAATTGATTTCACCCTCCTCACGTCCCTCAAACTCTTCTTCTAAGATTAACCCTTTTTTTGGGGGTGGGTTTAGACTTAGTCCGCTTGGTACGTCGGCCACTTTTTGGCCTATTGTACCAGCCTCAGATGATAG
>NW_019770016.1:0-857 GCF_002891405.2 Cryptotermes secundus | reverse complement strand
TCATGCCTTAGACAGCGCGGCACTTCGATTGGCAACATACACTTCTTATTTAACGTAAATTAAATAATTACTGTAAAAAGGAGGGGCCTTCTCTGCCCTTGCACCGCGACATACATTGATCTATTGTGCTTAAATTAAATAATACTAGACTTTTAACTAAAGCTTACTCAGAATTCTAGGTCATTAGTATGGGCTCCTGCAAGTATAACTTACTTCACTATTAGTTGAGTACTAGGTAAAAGGTAAAATTTTCTCTCTGCTTGATTAATTAAAAATAAAGGCCATGAAGATGTATGGGGGGAGCTGAGGTATAGCTCCCCCATTCGTGATCTCTGTGCTAGATGAAAGTAAGTGGCCAGTTTCACGTTTCTGCCGCTTTACCCTATGAAAAGTTTTGTGAACTAGACTTACAAGAGTTGCGTGTATTTTTTTCCATTAATATTTGTTTTTCTGTGTTATTTTTCTTTTCATGTGTACACATAAAATCTATTCGCAGTCAGCAGATCTCGAAACACCAGATTTAGGAAGAAACCGGAAGTATTAAAGAGTTCAGCTCATGGGCACCCGAACAACAGTAAATATCTAACTCCACCGAGGAGAGTCCTACTTGAACAGTCACTCAACCAGTCAAGAAATTCAAGACCTTTTATGTAACCTATATATGCATTATCCTGACAAGATTTCGGCTATAATGTTGTAGGCATTTCCCACCTCTCCATGATTTGATTATCCTAATAATATCGCATGGCGCGGAGTACAAATAATAAAGCTCCACATATGCAATTTTCTCCATTTCCTCTCTCTATATATTATCATTGCTGGTGGGGTGGGACTAAGTCCCTTGTACTGCGGCCACT
>NW_019770015.1:0-865 GCF_002891405.2 Cryptotermes secundus | reverse complement strand
ACTTCGTTCAGGCGATAACGCTAGTAAGTCGGATTCTGAAGACACCTGGTTCGAATCCCAGCCAGGACATTTAATCTCCTAAGGCTTTACGATTGTTTTCAGTTATTTGAGGTGATTTCTCGGATAGTTATTTCAGATAGGCCACGGCCGCTTCCGTTCACTTTCTTTCCAATTCATCACTCGTGATTCATCCTATTTTCCGACGTTCCATAACCTGGACTACTGACAGTATGGTTAAATAAACAATAAATAAATAAAAATAAATACTTGTTAGTAATTCAGTATTCCGTGTTATCCTCTTCCCTATTGGGTCCCAGAGCCAGCATGCATATGTTGTGTATAAATCCTACATTTAATAAATTTCTTTCGTAAATAATGGGCGAGCACGTGTGCTGTTTATGTTTACTAACTGCAGCGCCAGAGTGCAGGACCATCGCTTGTTTGCATGTAGACCTACTTGTTGTGTATTGGAACTACATTAATATGCAAAATAATGAAAAACGGTCTAGTATCTGTGTGTAAACAGGAAGGTTGGGGGTATGCCGGTGTGGGGGGAGGGCAGTGTCAGCTGCAATAATTCTCACTATTTTGTTTTTAACCATGCGACAACAACAACCTGATCCAACTCACCCCTCTTTTATATTCATTCTCACCCCTACCCTTATTATTCTCAAACATCCTCCCTCATAACAATATGTACAGTCATGCAGTAATACCTACACCACATGCAGCCAATCGATTTTCTCACGATGGTCTTTCATTGTTTTTTTTACATGATATATTCAGAAGTACATTACTAGATATCATTATGTGGTTAACCTCAGCAGCTTTTAACACGCACGCCTCCCTATTTCAGAATTACTGG
>NW_019770014.1:0-865 GCF_002891405.2 Cryptotermes secundus | reverse complement strand
CACGTGATAAACTGCACAGATAAACTGAAGGTGTGTAGCCCCCTTAAGACAGTTGCAAAAAATAAAAATTTGTACTGTCTACTGATCAATGTGCTGACTGGTCTCCTAAGGACACAGCTATCTAAGGAGTCTAACAGGTGTGTTCCTTTGCTAAAAATTGTACCAGTCTCTTGCAGCCACCAGACCATGGAATAACATGGATGTTCGAACATCACTGCAGAAGAATCTGGTATGATTACCAGCAGTAATTTGGGGATAAAACACAGACTTTCATTGGCAGGATTGGTCACATTACTGCAACTCTGCACATTCATGCTTTAGCTGCCTGAGCACTGAACTAATATCATTATCACTGGCTCAAATATAGCTGTCACCTCTGTAGAACCAGATCCCCTACTCTCAGATGATGAAATTTAAAAATGGAAGCCAAATTTGTAGTACCAGAATTTCAATCCAAATTCCCAGATGATAAAGGTTAATAAATGTAAATATCCTACATGCACTTCACTTAATGTCAAAAACTTTGCATTATGTCACAAGCCCTATCACCATAAACTATTATTAAGATGTTGGTTTGTTTTCACCCATTTGACCCCGAGTTTTAAGAAACCTGACAATGGTACTGAAGCAGAGCTGGTAGGGATGACACTGACTGGTTTTGGTTGCAACTATTCTATGTAGTACAGGGTTTGGCAGGGAGGTGTGATGGTTTTCAGAAAATTAGTACACAATTATTTTTTGATGAATAGCAAATTTTAACATTTTTAAAGAGTACATGTATAATGAATGCCATTTAAGATGCTGTAACAAAAAATTAGAGAATTTAAATTCATTTTCAGAAAATAACATCATGCAAATGGCGGCC
>NW_019770013.1:0-865 GCF_002891405.2 Cryptotermes secundus | reverse complement strand
CCCATGTTCTGTTTTTTTTATATTGCCGTTGTAACAATGTGTGTTAACCAGTTTCCGAAGACGTGGTGTTTTTACAGGACTGTATTACATGTATCTGTTTGTGCCAGAGCCCTGTGTATAATATAGTTTGATATGTAGACCCGTTGCCAAGTAACAACTATGTAAACGGGCGGCAGTACAAGAGGCTGAGGGAACTAAGGCGTTGGAAGCCGTTACCAGGCGACAACCGGTGAAGACTTAGTGCGTGCTGTAGCAATTTCTAGAGTGTGTAGGTCCGAGAAACCTGCAGTTAGGAGTTGCATGTATATGATAAATCCGATTAGCAACCTAAACCTCATGTCAAATAACTCATCACGTGACAATACGTACAATCAGGCCCTCCTTAGTACATAAATCAAATGATAAACATCGAGTAAAAGTTTTGTAGCTTTTCAGTGGGACTTCGTAAATGTCATGGACACATATACCACGTAGAATTGATTTCTAAGGGAAAATGTCTGTAATTTGGGGAGAGCTATAAATGTTGCTTAGAATCTTACTGAAGACTATTTTAACTGAACACTCTACAATTTTCAGGATAATATATTACTTCTAAAGTATTCTAACATTTATTGTTAATATATGACATACTTTTTCTTTCTCTTTTTCAAATTTGATTTTGTGTAAAATGCAGGCTACCGAGTGATGGGCAGATGTCTGGCCTTCCCTATCCTGACATCGCCCATAACTGATAGTTTCATGGACTGAACTAAAATAATTTCAGATATTGACTGGATACTTACGCCACAAAATTTGATGCACTTACCATGTGAACTGCCATCACGCGTGTAACAGGCAGTGGGATCTCCATTTTGTTACGATGTTC
>NW_019770012.1:0-865 GCF_002891405.2 Cryptotermes secundus | reverse complement strand
TCGGTAACGTACGGTTACAGATGATGTTTAATTCGAAATATCAGCAAGTTGCCTTACTGAAATTCAGTTTCTTGAATCGTGAATGTGGTACAGGTACAATGACACGAGTTTTAAAGCTTTACTCTGTCTGTCAGAAACTGTTTCCTCGAATACCGGTGAGTTCATTAATGCTAACAGGATATGCCCCAACTTTTAGGCAACACACATTACGTGAAAATTCAGTACATGGTTGCGTTGTTGTAAATAATTGTCGCTCTTCATCCCTTTCTGTTTCTATCTCGCTCTCGCTTACAACAGAAATGTAATTTGTTGTCCAGTGCTGCCCCCTATCTGGATTGTGTGATTTATTTCCACAGAAAGCATAATGAAAAATTTGTGTATCTGTATTTCTCTGAATTTCTATAATTTGATATTATTTAAACCTAAAAGTTTCTATTGTACTTTCGTAAACACTTTGCTAAATTAATCACGGTTTACTCCTTCCAAAATAGTTTTCGGCTAGGAATGAATCGATGGAGTGGATGGATGGATAATACGTGTATTAACGAACAGATTGACACGGCAATAACGGTCTAGAATTGCATTCGTCCGGAACAACCGTTACTCTGACTGAGATTTACTGTGCTTTTCTCCAGTCGATGCAGGACAATTCAGGGGTAGTACCTGGATTAGGCCAAGACTGCTTCATTTAAAATTATTTCAAATTCATCATTCATCTGTCATACAATCTGTCGAATTGTAGCCTCAGAACTGAAACAGCGTAGTTAAGTTGCGGACGGAAAAGTGCAGAAGTGTAGCAAGCACTAGCCTGCTATGAAAATAAGGCGAGGCAAGTGTTGGGTACAAGTTGTCGACCTTGACCATA
>NW_019770011.1:0-864 GCF_002891405.2 Cryptotermes secundus | reverse complement strand
TTCTGAGAAGTAGTGGGTCTGGAACTGGTCCACTCAGCCTCGTGAGAATAATTGAGGAGCGATTTAAAGGAAATAGAGGCTCCGGCCTAGAAAACCGAGATTAATGACCGTGGGGAACCGCTGCGCTGACCATGTGATACCCATCTATCAGCAAAAGTTTGCACTAACTTTGCCGACAAGCGGAGGTCGCTCGGTTGGTATAGCTCGCTTGCGGACTACAGGCCACGGAGTTAGATCAATATATTCTGTTCAGGACTCTGTTTCAGAATACCGTCGGTCTACATTCTTCCCTCACAGTGACATACAAAATTTCCTATTCACACATGAGAACAGGTAAAATTATATATTTTCAAATCAATATGCCTATATTAGGATTTCAGATATGACAAGATTATAATATTAATATATCTCCGTTAAATGCCTCATAAGAAAATACACATTTCTAAAAAATTGACTATCCCAAAGTTTCGTAGAATTATTGTGAGTTTTTCGGAGAATTTTATATTCTTTCTTCAAAAACAAACAAAAATAATGCTCCGTCTTGATACTGCGAAAGGGTTCCGGGCCTGTCGTGGGATGGTGAGCGAAGAATTACGTCCCCATTAAGGGGGGATTAAAGAAATAGTAGGGGAAGACCGGACCCAGGGGAGAACGACGCTGATGTAATTTTGGGATTCTTCATATCTTGAATAGTCGGTTCCGCTAAAAGCAGCTTGACATACAAGACATTATTGCTCCCAGTTGAAAACAGCATTCCGGCAAAGTTCAAAGAATTTTCTGAAGGACTGAAGAGTTGAAAGAATAAATAAAGGAAAGAGAAGGAGTGACAGAAGGAAATAAGATAAGAAGAGAAGAAAGAAAAAA
>NW_019770010.1:0-865 GCF_002891405.2 Cryptotermes secundus | reverse complement strand
TTGGAATCTCGGAGAGTAAATCGACCATCCCCAGGTTTCATGTTGCTTCTGTCTCTCTCCCCACACAAATGACTGAACAGTGTGCCTAACTAGGCTACAACGTTTTCTTTCCAACCCATTATTAAACAACCATGTTAAATGCTTAAGCCAATGACAAAGTCATTAAATAAGCAATAGACAAAGACGGCAATGACATAAAACAACGAGGACTAGAAAACACGCAGAGATGGCAAAGAAAGGCACTGTTTCCTACTGGACGTATCCTTCTTCTTTGAAATGGTATTGCTGGTGCCTGTTATGAACGTAAGCTTACGAGATCGCCATGGTGTCAACTATTGAACAAGTTCACGAAATCTGATACGAGCGTTATCTCACTGGAAACCGGCCAGCGATGTGCATCTACTTTTTAATTTCCTACAAGCGGTAACAACAACATGGCGGACACAAACTTGTGAGCTGCGAGAAACCTGGCAAAGCGAGGGACATGCACTTTAAATTATGTACGGTAACAGGGCTTCGTAGAATATTTAACTTTCGTTAGTGAAATTATTCTGCTGAATATAAAGCAACAAAATGGAGATTCGTGAATTGTTTATTTAATTTTTGGGTTGACGGAAATAATTAATGAATTAGCAGAGCTCGGCATGCGAAATTTGACATCGGCCTACGCACAAAATTTCTTTGAAATGCTGTTTATCGGTGCCCACTCGGTCTTCTCTCCAATGGGTACCACGGACTCTTTCCCCGGAGGGTAAAACGGCAGGAGCGTGAAGCTGACCACTCACCTCAAACTATTGCCGAAGTCAATAAAATATTGATTTATACATCCACTCCCCCATACGCCTTAATGTCGTAGTGCTTAATT
>NW_019770009.1:0-865 GCF_002891405.2 Cryptotermes secundus | reverse complement strand
ACGTAAAAGAAAGCAAGAACCTTGTTATTCCATCGTTATGGTACAGTCAAAGTTGGTAGTAGTTACGAGTAGGAGCAGAAGTTACTGCCGTGTCCATATGTGCCGAAAAGCTTTGCTCTAGACAGCAGCGCTACACATTTTGTACAATAAGGTTAGTAGCTTAGTACAAATATTTGCAATTGTATCCGTTAGTTCCCCAGAACATTTCATGTTACAGGCGTAAGGCATTACGACCGCGTTTATTTTCAGCAATTTCCCGTTGAAATTTATTCTAACGTTTTCATAAATGACTTTGGCCCAAATTATGGAAGTTGTTAGGGATGGCAATTCAGAAGAAGAGGTGGCACGCACGACACATTTAAGGTAGCGCAGAAGAGTGAGGTCACAGTTCCATGGCGGAGTCAGTCTCATTTGCAGGAACTACTTAGTAACAAACCTGCACATGTGTCTCTTCAGACAACATTTACTGTGATATAGCTCCCTCACGTAGCCCCTGATGGGGCCCCACACAGTAATGGCCGTAAAATAATATAGAATTTTCGCAGTGAATATCCGTCTCCTTGCCCTACAATATCTACGTAGGCTGAGTGACGCGATATGAACAAATTGCGTGGGTCTTCTGGTCGGAACGAATTCGTTTGCTGAACGCTCACTTCTACATCCGCGAGTACAGCTGTTGCCACTTCTACTGCTTCCGCTAGAGTCAAATGCAAACTGAACTGTTCTCGGTGACTGCCAGAACTTCACTGCGTATATCTCGACGACTGCTAATGTTAATAATCTCAGTGACTGACGGTCAGTCAATCAGTAAGTCAGTAAGTCTTGATGTCTAGACCCATCAGATATTTATTGCTGTTTGACAGTT
>NW_019770008.1:0-864 GCF_002891405.2 Cryptotermes secundus | reverse complement strand
CACATTTTCTTGACCTCGGCACTAGTTGGTGAGTGATCAGCTTCAGGCCTCGACAGCTTTATACCCGGAGAAAGAGCTCACCGTACCCATTGGATAGGAGGTTGGATTGGCCCCAGAACCGGCCTGGACGAGGCGGAGAAGAGAAAATTCTTGCCCTCACAGGGATTCGAACTCCAACTACTCGATCATCCACCCCGTAGCCAGTCGCTATATCGGCTGAGTTATCCCGGCTAATTCAATGTTCTTATTTCAGAGTATCTGGCGATAATTTACAACCATAAAAACATTAAGTAAAACTGCTGATTTTAGAATTTCACATTGGCTGATTGCTGATGCTGTCCTTGTTCTGAGGTTTGAGCAACAGGTGGAAGTGGACAATGTTGAGAACGTTTCGGATGTACATGTTGCCTCCATTTTCAATGTAGAAATTAGCAGGATGAATGGATGTTCACATATATACTATAAGCAGAGACTTCAATAAGTAAGGGTACATTGCGTCATACTGAGATGCACATCACATACACAGATCCAGATAAGATGTTGTTCTTCCATGTAGTCACGGTCCTTTGCAATGCACTTTTCACATTTCGACAAGCTTCTGTATCCCAGTAGATATAAAAGTTCGTGCTTATTGTCGAAGCCAGAAATGCACCATCTCCTTCACCCCGTCATCGTCGTGAAAGCTTTTCAGCAAGCGTGCCAGACACATGATAGTCGAATGGAGCGAGGTCTGGACTATAAGGGGGATAGATGGTAGTAACTGTTGCAGCAGCAGTGTGTTGTCATGGAGACTGAGGACGCATTTGAACGGAAGTCCGCGATGAGAACTGCAAATTACAGACTTCGGTTTCTCTTCCAGCATGG
>NW_019770007.1:0-864 GCF_002891405.2 Cryptotermes secundus | reverse complement strand
TGGAAGAGATGAAATCACTGCTGAAACGTTGGTGGAGGGGGGGGGGGAGCGAGACGTCTGCCTTCCACCCTGGAGTTATTAAAAATCAGAATTAAAAAAGTAATGAAAATGTATACCAAAACTTAAAGTTATTTTAAAATACATTGTAGAACTGTAGAATTAAATTATACAGGGCTCGAATATGGGCTAAGTTTCTGCCTGTACCGCCGTGTAGAAACATGTTGGCTGCTAAAGCAAACTGCGAATCTTGTACGAGGCACTTTGTCCTCCAGGCCCTGCGGCAGCAGTACGACCAGATACAGGAACATCAAGTGTCCTCCACGTCCCCGTCTGCCAGTCCCGACGCGCAGTTCCTCATGCGTCTGTTGGATGAGTGCTACTCCAGACGCCGATACAACGTGACGCTGCCAGGTGAGTTCAGCTGACACGTGTCAGTGCGTCAGAGCCATGTTTTAAGAGGTTCTTCCTTCATGCTCACCCACAACTCGCCCACCAGAGACTCGTCTGCAGACAGAGGGTGCACCAATTGAAAATGAGGCTCACTTCTAATTATCTGTAGCTTTTAGCCTACTTTCCTTATTTCGAAAGAGGCAAGCGAGTTTCCTAGACAACGCCCAGACCGATTCTGGAGTCCACCCACTGGGCCCGCTTTTCCCGGGCGTAAAGCGGACAGGGCGTGAACCTGACCACACACCTTCATCCAGTGCCGAGAATGGTGGAGTTATACCTCCGGTCCCCAATACATCGTCATGGTGGCGTGATGCTTAATTCATTAAGTGTAAGGACAGGTTGCCTGTACGTGTAACATTAAGCTCAGATGCAAGTTTATGCCTCACAAATCACGCCACTTTACGCACAACGAAG
>NW_019770006.1:0-864 GCF_002891405.2 Cryptotermes secundus | reverse complement strand
ATGTTAAAATGAAGACAATGGCTGCGGGTGTGGAGTGGATTAATCTAACTCAGGATCGGGTGCACTGGTAGGTTCGTGTGATCACGGCAACGAAATTTGGATTCCATTAAGAGGCAGGAAAGGACTAAAGCCAAGGCCCTGGCCACACACACAAAAAACTACTCCCTATTACAAAGTGAAGGTTTGAACATTAGTATTAAACTTACTCTTTATAAAACACTAATTAGGTCAATAATGGTTTACGCCTGTCCCACCTAGGTTTATGCGGCTTATGATCACCTCTTAAAATTGTAGCGCTTTCATAACCGAGTTCGCCAAGCTACTGGCAATTTTGAGTGATATGCACCATTCTCCGAAATTCACATGGCCCTAAACATTCCTTACATATACGATTACATGACAACTTTATGCACGATACAGGCAGAAGTCACCCAAAATCACCTAAATTTAATGTATGTGCAATTGGGCAAGGAGGAGTCATGCAGGAAGCATAAGGGGCTTAAACTTGGTGATGGACAGACTTACAAACGTTCAAGTGACTAACTGCCGTTTCAGAGAGGTAAACTGAGTTAATGAATAATCTGCTGCAGACACCTGCACTGACAGATGTCCTCTGTTTATCGTGCATAAGTATTACTAACTGCAATAAAGTTACTAAGCAATGTCCATGAAGTAAAAATGTCCTTGCCTGGACGCTGCGTGAGTGCGGGTACACTCGCGCGAAACTACGGTGCAACAAATATGGCGACTACTCAGAAAGACAAACCCCTTCTCTAGTCGAAGAGAAGGCCCAATTTCCAAACACACAACCGGTGTTGAAACGAGCATAAATGGGTTCCTATGGGGCTCGAAACCAAGAACAAC
>NW_019770005.1:0-864 GCF_002891405.2 Cryptotermes secundus | reverse complement strand
TTTAATTTTGCACATCATTCCTAAATTCCGTTACAACTGCAGTTTATCCATTCCTGTACTGTCCAATATTGGCGTAGTTACTTACGCGAGCATTTTCTATTCAACATTCTTTTTTCCCTTGGAGCTGGAGGTACGATTTTGCAACGGATAAGCAGTTTTGTTTCATATTCGAACAGTTCCAAGAACAATCTGGAGACAGTAGCGAAATTTCTGCGTCCTCTAACAAGATAGAAACCTTCCGTGGGCTTACTAAAACAAACACGAGAGGCGAGCAGTCAGATTGTAATCCTGTCTCGCCCTAGTGACACCGCTGTGACTCTAGCCCAGAAGATTCCTTTAAAGAGAAAGAGATTTACTGAGCTGATCACACACCCACACACATGGCTGGACTCCGGGCGGTTGGTAGTGTAACAGTAAAGTGCTACTGCACTAGCACTAATGTTCCGTTGAGGGTATGTTTCTGACAGAATAACATGGTGAGCGTGGTATTCATTAAGTTCGAGTTCGGATTAAACGAACTCCACGCGCTTCACGACAGTTAAATACACATTATTTCAGAAATAGGATGATGTTAACGATGAGGGATTTTGGGGGGAGGTCACAGTATGGCTTCAATCTTCTCGAAGTCATTCAGAAATCTCACGTCTCTGCCCCGTTTCTTGCTTGACGTTTTCGTAATGCGTAGCTAAGTCCATTAGTTTATCACAGTCTCAAATGCAACACTATGTTCTACACAATTTACTAAAATATATTCATTTTGAAAGTATATTGCTACATGTTTCGACGAATATGGTCATCATTAGGTGTTAAAATTATTGAGCGAGGAGACTGCTGTCGTCTGTTGTTACTTATGTTAAATATGTA
>NW_019770004.1:0-864 GCF_002891405.2 Cryptotermes secundus | reverse complement strand
CACGTGCTCGCTCTGAAGCAATAGCGGTCAGTCACTATACGGAAGTGCTCCTGGAACCTAAGTCTCAAGACGTGTGTAACTTTGTTTGTTTCCAAGCAGTTATGTGGAATATTGGTTCTAATTATAGGTTACTGGAAGACCAGCAAAACAAGAGCAAAGTCTTACAAAAACAAGAGGCACATCAAGTTTTTAATGTGTCTGGCTATTTCAAGCGGGAAGCATAAAACGGTCTCACAGTTCACGACGTTGCCAAATGTCCACGAACGCACAGCTGACGCTGTTCAATGCCCTCGTAATGAAGGAAACTCTTCGCTCAATAAACAAGGATGTGTGAATTTTAAATCGAAGCATAACAATTGGCAACAAACGTGAAAAAGTGCTATTCTCTGGGATATAACGCCATGTAGTCCGACGGAAATCAGCCGATGTTTCGGAGAGACATACCGCCTTCATCAGGGTCGAAGAATTAGCAGAACAAGAAACCAGCATGATAGCAGGTGGCAAGCAACCTTCAAGCTGTTTTCTTGCTCGGCTTATTCTTCGACCCTGATAATGGAGGCAGTATGTTTCTCCGAAACGTCGGCTGACTTTCAACGGATTACACTGCGTTATATCCCAGGAGATAGTTACTCTTAATAACCAACGCTGTGAGTGCCTCAAATCATAAAAGTAAAAAAGTGACTGGTACGATCTTTTTGACAAAAAATACATTTAAAAGCGCAGTAAGGCTTTTGTATTTGTGGAAGAGGGGATTTTCCTCTGCTAAGCAAATGGTTGTATATACAAATGAAAATACATGATTCTACACTACTGAGGGACCGACGTTAAGAATTTAAACATCCATGGGCTTTGGTACGAAAGATG
>NW_019770003.1:0-863 GCF_002891405.2 Cryptotermes secundus | reverse complement strand
GGGGGGGACATACAGAAGCTTTGGAGGAAAGTACTGCCTCCACCTTCAGGGTAGAAACGGAAGCCAACAACCACCATAAATTTATTACCGTGTTCACATAGTCTTATCAGTTATATACAAATTTTAACGTTATCCTATCTATGCCTAGGTCTCCAGAGAGACTCTTTCCCCGTCAGGTTTCTCGACTGAACTCTTACATGGATTTCCTTCTCTTACGGTCACTGTCAATAAAGGAGAGTGGTCAGCTTCACGCCCTGGCCGCTTTACTCCAGAGGAAGGAGCCTCCAGTACTCATTGGATAGGAGGCTGGGTGGGCTCCTGAGCCGGTCGGGATTCTATGGAGAACAGGAAAAACTTGCCCTTGCAGGGAATCGAACCTCGGCCGTCTAGCCCGGAGCTATACCGACTGAGCTATCCCAGCTGCCAAGGCTCTAGAAGGAAATAAACGATCGGGTCATCCAGGTACTACCCCGGCACTTGCCTAGAGGGATACAGAATAACGAAATACTTCGTCAGGACGGATGTTCTGCTGACAGAAGTTTGAACCAAGTACCCCCGGACTCCTAGTCAAGTGCGTTACCGCTAAGCCAACCCGTTTGATTTCATAAACATAACCAATAAATCTGGATGAGATTTAAGATTTTCACAGAGGTCGAAAACTTCAGGGTTACCAATTCTTCAGAGGAACCAGCTGCCTCCGTCTTTATAAAAGACAGGTAGTTCCTCCGAAAATTTCATATCCAACTACACGACGCTTTAACCCAGAAACTCAGTCTTAGTCCGAGTAATATTTGTTGCCAGTTGTCCACAATCTACAGGACAATACGACAGAAAGGAAATGCAATACGTATTATTTTTAGCCT
>NW_019770002.1:0-857 GCF_002891405.2 Cryptotermes secundus | reverse complement strand
GACTGAATTCGGGTAATGCTTGCTACCATTCAGTCCAGAACCTTCCGTCTTCCCGTCTGCCGTTCAAAAACATAGACATTAGAATATACAAAACTATAACTTTGTCCGCGGTTCTGTATGGGTGTGAAACTTGGTCTCTGACATAAAGGAAAGAGCACTGACGGAGGCTGTTTGGGAACAGGGTGCTAAGAAGAATTCGAAGAGAGATGTAATAATAGGGGACTGGAGAAATGCGAAATAAGAAGCTTCGTAGCTTGTACTGTTCGCCAAGTATAATTAGACAGATCATGTCAAGGAGGATGAGACGGGCAGGACATGTAGCACGAATGGGCGAAGAGGAATGCATATAGGATATTGACGGGAAAACCAGAGAGAAAGAAACCACTAGGAAGACCAAGGCTACGTAGGTGGATAATATTAAAATCGATCTTAGAGAGACAGGATGGGATGCTATGGACTGGATTCATCTGGTTCTCAAACTTTTATAAGGATCAGACCATTTTCTGGATACTTTGACCCTTAAAGGCCCACATATACACAAAACTGTAACATTCACATAATTAATAATTTAGTATGCCTGATAAATATTAGAATCCCGTAAATCTGTCACACATTTCGTTACTCGACTGTTCTGTTTGATTGTTAAACGCGGTCTCTGGATAAACCTCAGCATTGTAAACACACTGCACATGGCAACATGAAAACGGGGACAGGGTGTCCACTGGCTTCTACTCCTTGAACATTGGGACATTGGTTCAAATCCCACTGATGGCATGAATGTATGTATGGATTTCATCTGTGGTTGTCCTGTATATAAGTAGTGGTCTTTCGACAGACCGATTCCCCATCCAAGGAAT
>NW_019770001.1:0-864 GCF_002891405.2 Cryptotermes secundus | reverse complement strand
TTTTTTTTTCAGTAGCTTGTGTTAATGACAGGTTGTGGTGTAATTTGTCAGGCCACAGCTCGCCTGACTGCACTGGCGCCGCTTGCTTCTTGTTGCAGTCAACACTCAATGCACCAGTTTATCCTGACGTCATAAACCTAATTATCAGTGCTCTCTCTTACTTGCTCTTTACTTCTCAACCCATATTATTCTTTCTACTTCGCTGTCAATTCTTCCAATTTTATCCTTAAGAGTATAAAAGTTATAAATATTCCTCTTTACGTCTCTCTCTCTCTGTCTACTTTTCCTACCCTAGATTCTTTTCGTCTTTTCCTCCACTCATTCTTTTGTGCCTCCTCGCCTCTATCCTCCTTATCCTCACAAAATAACCTGCCTGCTCCATTCATGAATGTTAGATTGTAAAGTGACTAAGGCTGTTGTCTCTCTGTATCACTAAGATGCTACAACTAAAATCATGTTATGTCGACATGTCGACGAAACTCGTGCAATGGGACAGGGTTGGCATTTTATGGGGTGTCTCATATTCTACACGCCAATTTACAGGATCGTTTATTTAAATTAGTATAAATTCGTATGAATACATTTCCTGAAATATATTACTTGAAAATTTATAACCATTAGAAAAGGACTGACCTATCACAGTGGCCGCACGATCTAAGCTATTAACCCTCTTCTCCCGCTCGAACACTGGGGTCATGGATTCGAATCCCACTGGAGACATGCATGTCCGTCTGCTTTTATTCTGTGTTTATGCTGTTCTGTGTGTAGGTAGACGCCTTGCAACAGGCTGATCCACCGCCTGAGGAGTCCTACCGACTTCCTATGTATTAGAAAATTGAAAAAAACGTCCAAGGTCCACAAGGG
>NW_019770000.1:0-862 GCF_002891405.2 Cryptotermes secundus | reverse complement strand
TTTTTTATAACTCCTAGGCGCGGACTACATCGAAAACACCGATCTTCTATTGTTACGTGCGTGTTCGTATCCGCGGGAACATGTTTACTGAGCCGCTGCATAGAAACGGCCATTTATTCACCTACTGCATTTCAACGGCTCTGCTCGTTGTTTATTTCGAGGTCATTGCCTACCAACGGGTCTATTCATCACAATACCTATATTAGATACGCGCGACGTTTCGGATGTTACGTTCACTACCATCATCAGCCGATTGTTTTGTTGCGTCGTGATATTAATTAAGGCTAAAAGGAGGGGTCGGAACACACTGCAAAACAATGACAGTGTCAGTAAACGTTGCCGAAGTCAGCAGTCTATTAACAGCATTGTGTGCAGGGCTTCTTGCAGGGCTCTCATAGGATCAGGGATGGACAGCAGTGGAAATTGCAATAGTCGATCGGAAGGGCCTGACTCAGCGCTGTGGCACCCTACAATCGCCTGTCCGTGTCTCTCTTGCATGTTGCCGAATTCAGCAGGAAATTGCGCTGACGTCACCGTAAGACCATTTCCTTTCTGATGTTTCAATTTCCAAAAAAAAATAAAAATTTTGCTAATTGTGACGAAGGATCGTCACTGGATCAGAACATGCAGTTCCAGGTGCAAATCAGAACATACACAGACATTACACAGGGGAATGCGAGGTCATAATGAGTAACTGCATTCTTGAAGCCTAATACACGTTTCACTAATATGTAAAAATTCAGTTCGTATATCACAGTAACCACAATGTGTCTCCATTAGAAAGGCCAACCCATTCATTTTGTTTAGGAAAAGAAACCCTTTAAAGGAACCCATATTACAAATGGGGTCTGACAAAATGATA
>NW_019769999.1:0-863 GCF_002891405.2 Cryptotermes secundus | reverse complement strand
AGGGTCCATGAAACCCCTGGGAAACTGCTTTAGTGCCCGTAGGGGTACTGATACCACAATTTGAAAAACTCAGTTTTATAGCAATAAATGCGGACAACGTTTCATATTTTAATCCTCTGTAGCTGTTGTCGGTGTTTGTGACTGTAAACGTGTACGAGCTGACCTTTGTTGTTTGGTTTGTTTGTGTGTTTGTAGCGTGTAATTTATATATGGAACAGAGGAGCACCGGTTGGGGAGACTGTGAACCATTA
The DNA here is from genome assembly GCF_002891405.2 of Cryptotermes secundus. Taxonomy (NCBI): domain Eukaryota; kingdom Metazoa; phylum Arthropoda; class Insecta; order Blattodea; family Kalotermitidae; genus Cryptotermes; species Cryptotermes secundus. The sequence goes on along the minus strand of NW_019769999.1, from coordinate 612 downwards.
ATCACTCTAGATAACTGAGAGGATATATAGGGCAGAACAGCCCCACGTCTCGCCGTACCTCGTCCCCCCTGTGCTCCACTCTGCACCCAACCGGCACGGCCATGCAAGCGACAGTTGCTGGAAACTGACGATGTACACCGATGGAGCTATAATCGGTTTGCTCTGATAATTTCATGGCTAGACTTCTCGGCGTTTTATCTTTTTGCGAGTCGTCTCTGGTTGAACGTGCCATAGACGAGCTTCTTTTCTGTCGGTCAGCAACGGCAACAAAGTGCAATGATTTTGTAACATGTAGACTCATTTAAGCAACGACTCGCGGTAACAAATACACAGGAAACAAACGGATAACTTCTGTTGCTACGCAACGGCTATGTGAATACAACAATAGAAAAACCGATGTCGCAAGAGGTGTTTTCTATGTGGCTCGCATATATTCATTAATAGGCAACGGATGTGTTTTCTCTACTATGATAAATTAGCGATAGCGCTGTAATTTACTGTGATTACGAGTGATTGTAAAAGAATTAAATCCAATCATCCAATCCAAAACTGCGTCTTATAAGTCACTCCTACACGTGACAATATCATGATAGCAGCTGTGTGTTCAAAACA
>NW_019769998.1:0-863 GCF_002891405.2 Cryptotermes secundus | reverse complement strand
CATTGGATAGGAGACTGGGTGGATCCCAGTGCCAGTCTAGACGATACAGAGAAGAGAAAATTCTGACCCTACCGGAACTCGAACTCCGAACCCTCGACCGTGCAGCCCCAAGGCAGTCGTGTGGCTGCTTTACATTTAAACACAATTTCGTTCCCAAGGACCACAACAACAATAAGATTGTATATTGTACATCGAATTAGTACTTCCTTATATAACTTCTTAGGCAATTCTATAAATATTTGATGCAGGCCCTGTTAAAGAGATTAGGCAGTTTACGCTATACAGCTAATGTTCCCAACAAGTCGTTTGGGAGTACCCGGTCTCAAACATGGAAAATATAAATGTGAAGGTCTCTAACCCAAGTCTCCTTTAGGTTCTCATCAAGATAAATGACATAATTCCTAGAAGTATTTTATAAATCGGTCCTTCACTTCCTACAAGTAGGGAAATCACGCTCAACGAATTCTAATGATACTTAAATTCTTATCAGGATGTCGATGAGCCACGTAAGGTACACATGGCCTTCCATTACCTCCGTATGTGCTCGTAAAGCGACACTGTATTGTACAATGCGATACAATTGTTTCCTTGCACATTTACAGAACCTAGCAGAGGAGCTACTATTTGACTTAGTTCGGGTGGTCGCCTGTTTTATTCTCGGTCGGAATTCCTTAGTATTTCCAGGTAATTATCTGATGGTATTAAAAATTGTCAATTCCTTCAGTTTTTAATGCAATTAATCAGATATTTATCACTCGGTCATTCGACGCCATTCAGTTTCAGCCCCTGAGAATATCATAAAAGAAACTGCAATTACATTACATCGTCTTTGGATTGTTCCTTGGATAATGTTAGTCTTTCAA
>NW_019769997.1:0-863 GCF_002891405.2 Cryptotermes secundus | reverse complement strand
GAGAAACCCCCCTTCCTCTGAGTTCCCGAACTATCCCGGGCCGCAGCTACCAGCTTATCACTTCTCACAACTGCAACTTTTCGAAATTATCTTTCGACTGAAATCTCCTGGACATACCTAGCTTCCAGGGGGATCAAATTCAAACGGTTATCTCATTCTGTTATTCTTTGTTTTGTTCGTTGCTACGAAATGTAGCAGCCTGCTACTAAACAACGGAGGTCCTACTGTAAACTGCGTTATTTCGAGGGTATATTTACTGAAGCGTTGTGTAGCAGTTGTTTATTTCGTTACAATATCTTATTGGTAACGAGCGAATGGGAAATTGATTTTTGTTCGACGAATGACCCTGAGGAAGCTCTCGCTTATTACTGTTGAACAAGATTTCAATCAGTTTGATGAGACCTCACGAGTACCGGAAGCGAAAAGCCTTCTTTTTATGGCGAGTGCTTCGTGTTGGCGCAGCAGTGCATCATATTCTGGGCTCGCAGTATCTTCAGTTAGCAAACAAAACATGTGACAATCGCTTCGTATGTCACAATCAGACAGCTGGTTCTCGTGTTTCCACGCTGGAATTCCTTCTCTCATTCCTCAGGAGATTTGTATGGTTTCCGAACCCTGAGTCCCTAGAAAAATAAGTCGAGAAATCGAGAAAATGGAAGAAAGTATTCTGCTTGTGAAACACTCTAGCAGGAAATCGGAGACTGGTCTAAAATCTGAATTAGCAACAGCAATGTCGTCGATTTCAACGGCAAAACAAAAAATCCAGTCAAGCGGACAAAATATTGTGACGTATGTGTGACTGTAGACGGGGTTTGAAATGGTGAATGGATTTATTGACCACTTATACACACGACTCAGAACTA
>NW_019769996.1:0-863 GCF_002891405.2 Cryptotermes secundus | reverse complement strand
CCACTAAATACTAATAACAACATTCTTAGTGATTTCTATGTATTCTTAGGCCCATCAGTAGCCTTTGCCTTCAGCGGGTTAAGAAGACGTACGAGTATGTGAGCGAACTCTCTTGAAATGCGATTCTAGCATCGCCCATGGGAGGTTAGCAGCAAATATACTGATTACATAGTCACTGACAGCCGGCAAGAGGTGGTCCTCCAACTTGGGTGCCGAGGGGTGGGCTAACAAATACTTACTCACAGGGTCCTACATGTCACAAAATGTTTAGAGGGCCTAGGACTTGATTACCACGTCCTGCTAAACAAGGCAATCTACCGTCGGTTTCTATACAATTTGGGGGGAATTTTAGATTACGAGAACGACTATTAGCTTTCAAGTTTGCTTCTGCCCCATGGAGTTAAAAATATGTAACACGCTTGGGCTTATAAGAAGTCAGGATACCTCTGTTTTGAGTGTTAAATATCTTCTTACATTTAATCAAATGCTGGGCTTGAAAATCGCCCTGTTGTGTTATTAAAACCTACGTTCACGAAGTCTAAAATCACTCAGACCTGCCCAACAATTTCGGAGTAGTGTAAACAGCAAAGCACGGTCTCATGCAAAGCGCTGAGCTCATACCTTTATCATCATGTGTCTCGCAACTGTAGCGGAGCATGCGCAGATCCAGTAGGCCCAGCGTTATGCTGTTTACACTTCGTAAATCCCATTATCTCCACGTCAAAACCCGGCTTCCTGCGCCTTAATAGCGAGGAATTTAAATCCCCTATTCAGCTATGATGAAGGAATCCGTGTTTACAAGCGGACACTATCACGCGGACATGACCAATAATAACTCTTGTAATAATGGTCTCCAGAAATCT
>NW_019769995.1:0-862 GCF_002891405.2 Cryptotermes secundus | reverse complement strand
AAAAAAAATAATAACTGAAATACTGTCACATGTTAACTGTCACTACAGACGAGATTTGGATCAGTAATCGATTTATTGAACTGATAAACAACTCGTAATTACACTTTACAAATAACTATCACACACTGACTAATGTTCTCAATCACGGTCTTCACTGGGTTGCTTGGTAGCGGCTTCTAACGGCGGATCTTTCACTTCGTCTGGGTTACTGAACTGTCCCCGGTCTCAGTTACCAACTTCTGCAACTCTCAACTGACTGTGCGCCAACAGATCCTCTCTCGACTGAATGATAATGATGGCTGGTACTGGTTATACAACCTCGGCACAGAGGGCACAGAAAACACCGCTTCCAACTGCTCTCCTATTGTTGCGTGTGTATCTGTTGCGGCCATCACTTGACGGCTACTGAGTCACTGCCTAACAATGCAGAACCTTTTCTTAGCAACGGTTTTCTTTACTGGCTTGCAGCAGACAAGCTACAATATTCTGCCCTTCTCTTAAGTATCAAGTTATAAAGGCGTACAGGGGATTGAAGGAATGATCCACCACATGTTCCTAATTTCGGTACTAGGCAGCTTTACCTCTGAATAAACTACCTCCAATATCTTTGCGTAGGAGGGTAGGTGGGCGTCAGACTCTGTCGAGACGTCGCGGCGAAGAGAGAAATCGTGGCTCCAGCCGGAATTTAACAGCGGTCCGTAGTGATCACTTTACTGAATAAGTTATCTTGACTTGAGCTTCAACTTAGAATATATGTTGTTAGTGGTACATCCTCCACACCAAGTAAAAAGGTCATACTTTCAGGATTCGTTTCCCGAAATTAGGTGGTGAAATTATTTCACATCAGTTTCAAGCCCAATAT
>NW_019769994.1:0-859 GCF_002891405.2 Cryptotermes secundus | reverse complement strand
CTGTAGCCAGGAACTCTGACCACTAGACCACAGAGGCGGTCCTTGTTCTACTATACATTTTATTTTGTTGTTTATCCTCTATTCAGCCTCCTACCCAATGGGTACTGGGAGCACTTTTCCCGGGGTAAAGTGAGCGGGGCGTGAAACTAGCCACTGAATTCCTCCTAGTGCGATCTAAAGAATGGTGGAGATATACCTCCACGCCCCATATATCTTTATGACATAGTGCTTAATTAATTATTTAAGTACAGGAACAACTTTACCTTTACAATTTAGTTACTATTTCAGGGATGTGAAAGTCCTGTACGTTCCAGAAACATGTATCCTGCATAAGTGCGAGGATAACATTCCGATCAAACGTGAGAGGTCGTGTTAAGGTCGAGATAATGCTTTAACAAAACATGGTCGTGATGAGTGAGATCTTTAGAGAAACGGGGAAGCTTTGTCCTGTCTGTCACGTGTTTTATTCTGGTGCCTTGCCTTTAAATTGGTTTGTATCGAAACTCATTTCTACAGCCTGAGGAGTGCAGGAAGATAAAACGTGAAAAAAAAAACACCTCTCCTAATTTCCATAAGAATGAAGGGCAGATGTTAATCGCAGGCCCTTCCAAGTATAGAAAGGGTTGAAATTTGTGAAGTGGACTTTATCATTGGTCATCAATCATCGGCCCGATGGGGTGAGTGACGTCAGCATCATTCGTTTAATGTACGTATAAATCGTTCCTTGTTGCCTTGCAACAACATTTGAAACACAAGAAAAGTGTCACAGATTTCTTTATGTTTGTTCGCATCATAAAGACTCAGACATTTACTATGAACTTTCCCAGTGGTCTGAAATGTAATTACTCGGATATCAAGG
>NW_019769993.1:0-862 GCF_002891405.2 Cryptotermes secundus | reverse complement strand
CCACTTTCCACAGTACAGCTGTAATTTTTATGAATTATATTATAAATAAACTGAGGTATACCAGCCATGAGAACTAAGAATCGTCATCATCATCATCGTCTGCAAGGGTTGAGCTCGTTAGCGTATTCCGTCCTCAATTATCAAGCCACTTAGCCATCTTCTTCTTTGTTTCCCTGGATCACGTCTTCCTAACTGTTAATAAAGGTTTCTTAAGACCTTTTTCTTATAGCATCCTCTGCAGATGTTCCAGCTAATTTTTCTTTCTTCCGTGTAATTTGTCTGTGCATCTTTCTCATTTGCAGTTGTGAGCTTATTTCGCGCCCCTGTTCGTGTGCCACACACCTGCTACATGCCGTATAAACCGCCATCTTTGCTGCTTCCTGTCTTCTTTCTCCAGTTGAGAGTAATTTATAAGATCCATCATAAAACATGAGAAATTAGACCAATATATTACGTAACACAAGCTTGCTTCTTCTGGTAAAGATTTCACTTTAATAGGAAACAGTAATACCATTAGGTTCACCGAAACTTTCCTAATAATATTAAAAAAGAATTTCCTGGCCCCAATATTCGTATCGAAATTTACCATAGCTTATTCACACATAGCGGTAGGATTCTTAGCCGGTGAAGATTTCCAGCTGAAGTTCTGTTGTCTGTGGATATGAATATTATGGTTTCCAAAATTTCGGAGGAACCTACTGTCACTCTCTTCAGTATAGACGGTTATTTCGCGAAGAATTTGGACATATAGATATAGGGAATTTGGATATGATGCGAAGTCTTATACATAGGTGCATAGTTTTAGGTAGGCCGTCGTGAAATGCAATTTCCTTTAGTTTTCTAAAAAAAAAAAATTAACCGT
>NW_019769992.1:0-861 GCF_002891405.2 Cryptotermes secundus | reverse complement strand
GGTTTTTAAAATAAGTTTATAAGATGCATTGTGTATATGGAGTAATTTTTAAACAAATATTTTTAAAAAGTTTTGCATGTAAGACAGAACATCAGAGACATTTGTTAATTAGCTCTAACATATGTATGTAAGCCTGACCAGGAATCCACTCAGGTATCCCTGCATTAATATCAGTAGTTTTTCTACTATACTAAACTTAATTTTTTTATGAAGGCTGAGATATCATACTAAATTGCATTTGGTCTGTTAGGGTTGCCTTTATTCCTGCAGATTTTTAAAAATATGCCACTCAATGTACATTAGATAAAAATACCGCTAATAGTCAAGTTCTTTTAAGTGGAAATGCTTGTTACTTGTATTTTGAACCTTGACCAGAACACTGAATATCCTGGCTCAAGTTTTTGTGGTCTTCCTCAGTCCTGTCAGGCAGATGCTGAGATAGTGTCTTAAATTATGCCATGAGTGCAAGCTTCCACATCATTTACAGTTCATTATTCACTATAATCCAGTCACTGAACATTATTTAGTCTGAGTTACTAGCAGTGCCACTGAAATAAAATAGGGATAACTAGATAGAAACAGTGTTCCCCACAAGAACTTACAGTTCTGTTTCTGCTGCCCCCAGGAACTGTGGTCACACAGAGATGATCCAGTTGTTGAATACTGTATAGTGAGTTACTGACAGCATCCTTAATTAGACTATAAGTAACTAAATAGAAGCTCAGTTTTGCACAAGAACTGTATGATGTTATTCCTGCTTACTGTGGGCATGGTGGTGTCACAGGCTGTGTCCAGCCATTGACCACTAGATAATGTTCCTGCCGACCCCAGGTACTATTGTGACAGACATTATCCAGACAC
>NW_019769991.1:0-861 GCF_002891405.2 Cryptotermes secundus | reverse complement strand
AGTAAGTAAGTAAGTAAGTAAGTAAGTAAGCAAGCTTTACTGTACATGCTCGGGTCAGCTCTTCACACACAGGTGTAACTTTCCCATGATTCTAAGTTAATTTCCTCGAAGGGGATTACATATCAGGCATTTCACGAGAATATTTCCCATAACTGTTCGACTTTTCGATATTGATTAAATAAACACATTGATCACTCTAACAGGCTGTTCCTTAATTCCTAAAGCATAGTGATTGCTCCGCGTAACACTTGATTTGTTCAACAGGGAAGCTTCAAGGAGGCGCGACGTGTTTTCTGTGACGTTGAAAGCAGGGTTTGTACTGTTACGAACATGAACTGTGACACAAAATGGGTGCTAACAGTGTACAGCCCTGTGCATAACAATTTTCCCTACAGTTACAACTAGAGCCAGAACTCCCTTGCGCAGTCGTTCTCTTTTGATGTAATGTTGACTTAATTGCCAACGCACATGCTCACCTTATCGCCGTCAGATGTAATGACACTGCCCCACTCCCCGCAGGGCCCATACTTTGGGACGGACAGATTACAAAAAGGACGAGCGTCTTTCAGGCCGATACTTCATTGTAAGATTTGAGGTTCCCACAGCAATGACTGTGAACAGTACGGCCTTCGGTAACGTGACGCCGTGTAGTCTGGTAGAGTTTTACCGATATTTCGGATGGATATACCACCTCCATCTAGAGAGTCAAATAGTTACGCCAAGTGTGCTCACCTGTTACTAAGTTCAGGTTTGTAAATATGAAGTGATGTGACGTCACACGTCTTCTGTATTTTCGCAGCCACGGTGTTGCATATGTAGTTTTTATAAATGAACTGTTGTCAAGCGAGGAAACAGTACTGG
>NW_019769990.1:0-861 GCF_002891405.2 Cryptotermes secundus | reverse complement strand
AATCTATCGACTTTGATCACGTGGCTTACATTGCGTGACTTTATCCACCAACGACGTAGCAGCTAGCTCCATTGATCTTGCGTGTTATTTTCAGAACTGAAATCTCTGCAGTTTTATCTTCGTATAAACAACATGAGGTAAAAAATTTCACTTGCCAGTTAATACATATCCAATTAAATATTGGATTCTAAGAGCACCTAAGTCCGCCGTCCATTGACTGGTATTCCTGCTTCGTCTCTGAAGTCTCAGCTTCCAGACCGACTATCCTTAATTTAAGATTTTCGTGGTTTTTACAGTCCCTCCACAAGAAAATTCTGGGATGGTATCTTAAATTAGATTATGATCTCTTATTTCCACGTCCATTCTAATTTATTATTCACTAATAAGCCTGTCATTCGACGCTGTAATGATTTCAGAAATTGGAAGTGTTGTTAAATAAACCAAGAATAAATCTTGGGCAAAGATGTATCCCTGTTTCCTTTATATGAAAATATAAAATATATATGAACGTGAAGTTTTCGTCGTTTTTCTCAGTCCATCCACAAAAACTATCGGATGGTACCTCAAATTATGCTACAACCGCGTATTTCCACATAATATTTTATTCGTTGTACAAAAATCACTTGTAACATTTGACGCTATAATAATTTTAAAAATTTAAGGTGCTCTTAAATAAACCTATGAATGAATGTCGTTTATCTCCCTGCATATCAGAATATCCAATATTAAATTTCTAACATTTATCAAGCACAGTATTAGTATAACGGTGGAAAAGCTGACCACTCACCTCCACCCATTGCCGCGATCAAGAGTGGTGAGCTATACCGTATTTACGCATGTATAGGCCGCGTGCGTGTATAG
>NW_019769989.1:0-861 GCF_002891405.2 Cryptotermes secundus | reverse complement strand
TGTGTCCAAAGAATGTCCGGAATGTATTAAAGCCCTATAAACAAGCGCACACGAATACAGGATTTCCGATTAAGAACTCCGGAGTTCTAGTTATACATATTTATTCACTGCACTATTTAACATTAAAATTTCGTATTAACAGTCTCTGCAAGTTTTACTATAATTTAACGCAATTCAGTGTGAGCACCACTGACGGCCCTACAGACGTCGAAACGAAATTCCACTTAACTCCACATTTGACAGAGAACATCCACAGGCACTGTGGCGATGGCCGCTGTAATCCTCCGGCGAAAATCGGAAAGAGAATCAGCCCTTTCGCTGTGCACGATGTCTTCGGTGCAGCCCCAGAGGAAGAAGTCCTTGGGTGTTACGTCAGGACTTCTTGGGGGCCAATTAATCGGCTCTCCTTGCCGATGCATCTGCCAGGAAATCGATAGTCCAAAGCAATGAGTACAAGGCACCAAAATGGACTGGTGCACCATCTTGTTGGCAGCCGAGGCCGTCAGCTTCAGCCACTATACGCGGGAACACAAAGTTCTCTAGCACATCCAGGTAATCTGCAATCGTGCTTGTGCTGTAGTGGAAGAAGTAGGATCAAACATGATGCCGCAACACACGCTGACCTTGGGGCTGTCGCGGGCATGTTCCATTAGAACATGTAGGTTCTCACTGCCCCAAATCCTGCACTTGTGGCGGTGTGTGAGTGAGAAGTGGCCTTGTTGGAGACGACATGACTGAGTGACTTCCGCTTTCATGCAGTCCCAACTTGTCGCGGTGCGGTGATGTCATCTCTCTGGAATTCATGCCACTAAAATTTTGAGAGTTTTTTCTGTAAATTTTCGGAACGTACCAATTGTGTGA
>NW_019769988.1:0-861 GCF_002891405.2 Cryptotermes secundus | reverse complement strand
GACCCCTCGGTCGTCCAGCTCGTAGCCAGTCGCTATATCGACTACTCTAACCTTGGTCCCAGATAACCAACCTCTAATTTAATTAATCATAAGACATTACAACTGGTACAACCTCACGCGATATGATAAGCTGCCAAAACAGTATATTCGTTCTCTGATGTCCTTCTGCAAACCATCTAATCTGTAATTCACGCACAATACTTTCTATCAGAAATGGATCTTGGGACGATCACCTCAGAACATTGACGTTATATCGCTAGGGCTTCGAATTCTTCGGCCGAGATGTACTCATGTTCAGTAGTATGCATTTTTTCCGTTGACTTTCTTCCTTTGTTTGTTCTGCATTCAGTTCTTCCCTGTATGTTATTTAGCTTTGTTTATGTACTTTACAGAACCATCTTTTTGTTTACTTGTCTGTGTCTTTGTGCAGTTTTTGCATATGTATCTCTCGATCTGTTTGTCTGTCCGTATCAGTACGTTTCTATTTACCTGTCTACAGTTTGTCGGTGATTCCTCTGTTAGTGTCTGTGTCTTTCATTCGGCGCAGCACGTAGAAGGGAACAGCGGCCGGATGATGGCCACCCGTCGCTATTTACAACGGACAGCCCACTTCCACTGTGCGCGCTGTCTGGTAACAACAGAACAAGAATTTATCTTACACGCGTAAGCAGTAGATAGATGATTCACATTTCAGCTGATGCATTTAAGCGACAGGAAATAATATTAAAATTACTGTCTGTATCATGGGACCGCCTCTGTTGTCTAGCGGTCAAAGTTCCTGGCTACAGATCCAGTGGTCCGGGTTCGATTCCCGGTGCTAATAGATTTTCTGAGAAGTAGTGGATCTGGAACGGGGTCCAC
>NW_019769987.1:0-861 GCF_002891405.2 Cryptotermes secundus | reverse complement strand
TCCTACCCTCACATAATTCAGTTTAGTCCTCACCCTTACAGTCTGTTCCTTTAACATCCGATTTAATATTATCTTCCCATTTTTACCTAGGCTTTCTAATGGTTTCTTTTGTTCAGGTTTCCAGACAAAAGTTTTTGTATACTCTCTTCTCTTTCTCCGTGTCTGTTACATGTCCCTCCCGTAGCAGAGTTCTTAATCAGTTTCTGTATAACTTTGTTACAGCACCGAAATAACAGAAACGTAATTTTCTTGTTTAGCATCTGAGATAAAGCATGGAGATGCGAGCAGCACGGAACTGCCCGGCCTCTCCCTTGTCTTTCCTCCAATTACAGCTGTTACGGTAGTGTACCAAGACAATGGACACACTCGCTTAGTTACATTCTGTCAAGTTTGAAAAGGGGTAATGCAATTAATACTAAGCACGTCGTAATAGGTATTTAACTTGGGCCGGAGTACAACTTCATTGTCTCCAAGAGGCTGTGTGGTGAAGTCGGAGACAGTAGTTTAAAAGAACAGGGATTCCTTGTCGGTAGGATGGGGGGAGTCAGAGTTAGAACTTCTCTAGTAGCCAGAGAACTGGATTGAGATTGGTTCATAAAATTACATAACGTAACATAACGTAAGAATTGTAATAATTAACTGTTCCGCAGTTTGAAAGGCCTACTGTTGGACGTACACCGAGCTGAGGCCTCGAAAACTTAAAGTCAGTCAGCTGGCCAATAAATTCATCACCTTATTCGGTTCGGAATATTCATTAAGATAGTCACAGGAATTCATCAGTGGAGTTTATCCTGGGCCAGTTAAGTCCACACCCTGAAATTATTTCTTTAACTTCGACACAAATATTGTCAGGTTACAATT
>NW_019769986.1:0-860 GCF_002891405.2 Cryptotermes secundus | reverse complement strand
ACCGACATTTCGGAGAAACATATCGCCTCCATCTTCAGGGTAGAAAAATGCGCTGCAACCACCAGCTCAAGCTGGTTCCTCGCTCGCGGATTTTTCTGCCCTGAAGTTGGAGATACGTTCCTCCGAAACGTCAGTTTTCACAAAATATACACTGCGCCATATCCCAGAAGACGGTATTATTCGTAAGCACCTCTGAGAAAATCTCAAATCTTACACGTATCTTACGTGTTCCTGCAAATATGTTGTCATCTTTGTTTTGTGTAACACATTACATGGCCATCGTCGGAGTCGACTTAATTGACGGAGTCGATTTCTGGAGTCGGCATCGACATTTAAGTCTTCACGCTTTCGGCCTACCCATTCTACTCTGAAACTTTATTGACTAGGCTTTCCTGGTCCCGAGGCTACGGTGTCGTTTTTCTCTTACTCCCTTTTATCGATTCTTCTCGCACGTGGAGTCCTGCACGAAACCGTTCCTTCTCTCATGATGCTAATTACAATTCGATTGTTCTAGGAAAGGTAATATGAGACGGTTACAGAAATCTAGTTCTACAGACGAACAACCCACGTGGGTCAGAACCATCGCAAAGCACAACGGCAACCTAGAGTGCTTTAAGGTATTATAATAGTTCCAATTGTGATTTCTCTCTTACAGAGTAGGATGTATACAGAGTTCAGAGGAGGGCAGTTCCGTTTCCTTTAAGGCTATCCGCCTGTCCGTCTGTTACATTGAAAGTGATGTACATTTTGTGCTAACACACTTATGGAATAGCTGATTGTGATAAGGCGATTTTGTTACTGTTTCTTCAGACACGACATATAATTTTCCAGCCAATACTATTATATTTATATAAGAAACA
>NW_019769985.1:0-860 GCF_002891405.2 Cryptotermes secundus | reverse complement strand
TTTGTGTACAGGTAGAGGTCTTGCGACGAGCTGGTCACCCGCCCATGGAGTCCTACAGAATGTCTAAAATCTAGTAGACCGAGGCCCAAATTATGGCTGTAGCACTAAATAAAAAAATGTAGGTTATAATTCGTCAACAGAGATTCATTCATTCATCAGTGGGTCTACAGCCCTTCGTTGGGTTCTGGCCTCCTCTTCAGTTTCGTAATCATTTCTACACAGACGGTAGGACTACCTGGACAAGTGATCAGTCCGTCGCAAGGCAACCTACACAAAGGACAACACAAACACAGATTTAACGGAGAGAGATATCCGTGCCTTGAGTGGGATTCGCACCCATGATCCCAGCGTTCGAGCGACAGAAAATATTTCATGCCTTAGACCGTGCGACCACTGTTATCGGTCAGCGTAACAATTATAATGTATACCCTTCCATCGTTTCTAACTTAGTCAAATTCTGAAAATAATTTGAGAGACAGACGGACGGACAGAAGAGACGTGCCTAAGAAAGTTGTCTCAAACAATAGCGTGACTTGTGTTCGGTAAGTAACCCGTTGAAACCTCGTCTGGGACACCGACTATTCTGTTTGAGGTTTTCCTCAGTCCTTCCTAGAAAGTACCAGTATAGTACCTGAAAACAGGCCATTATAGCGTTCTTTCAAATACATCTCAGTTGTATCACTTACCATTCTACCAGTCTGAGTTACTTCCAGCCTCTTTAGGTAAAACTTAAAGAAACAAGGAAAGAAGAAACAGACGTGACGTCACCGTTATGTGTTCACGTGATGTGCTCCTCAAAAGTATCCATAAGAAATGGCAACAATGCGTTAATCTACTATATCTTTTTACACAAAATCTTA
>NW_019769984.1:0-860 GCF_002891405.2 Cryptotermes secundus | reverse complement strand
TGACACTTGCTATAAACTGTTTCTGTCGTCAGGTGTCAGGGAGGAAGGGCTCCTACCCTAAGACAGCTAGTGGCAGTCACTTGATGATGGTTCAGTTACTGGGACTAGCTCTCTCTAACAGGTCCAGTAAGATAATGACGGATGATATATATATAATGTTGTATGATGATGATGATATAACTTAGTCATCTGACTCTCGTTTGAAAATGTCTATACTGCAGAAGTCATATCAATAACAGTTTACTTTGTTCAATAGTGAATCAATTTGGAGTACTTTGATAGGGTTGTAGGGGAACTGGAATAGGTCACACAATATAGTGATGGGCTACAGGCTGGACGTCCCAGGTTCGATTTTAGGCAGCACAAGATTCTCTGCAGCCCACCCCTCCTATGCAATGGGTACCAGAGACTCTTTCTCCAGGGCGTAAAGCAACCAGGCCATACAGCTGACCAGTCACCTCCATCTAATGTCAGCATCAAGAGAAATGGAACTATACCTCCACTCCCCCATACGGCTTCATGGCATAGTGCTTGCCTAATTGAGTGCAGGAACAACTTTACCATTGATACAGTTGTGGAGTTTCTTCTGAATTCGCCCTGTGATAGAAGTACAGTGAAATCCTGATTTGATCTTCCAGTGTTTGCTGAAATTACGTATTGAGTGACTGTTTTTTCTGGCCCCTGGCTGAAGCTCAGTGTAAGCAACATAGTTTATCATTTTCCCATATTTAATGTATTTGTATTTAGTGAATAACTTGCAGTTAATAAGTAGATTCCAAAAGCTTCTGATGATGGTGTATTACACTCAGAATTACTGAGTTTTTGGGCTTTGTCCATTGTCAGGTATTCTAAAGAACACA
>NW_019769983.1:0-860 GCF_002891405.2 Cryptotermes secundus | reverse complement strand
GAAAAATTATAGTTTTGTATTTTCTAATTTTTATGTTTTTGGACATTAGATTTGATATTTATGGATCTTACCAACATAAAATGCTGCTACCGTTGAATCTTGGTATTCATTTGCACAAAAATTTGCAAACGTTTAAAAACCACACCCGGTATAGGAAAAATTAATGCTCACTTTGTTAAAAATATAGATTTTTCTCTTCTCTACAGCTTCCAGACAGGCTCTGGGCCTCATCCACTTTACTGTGCAATGGGTACTGGGGGCTCTTTCCCCCGGGCTAAAGCGGCAGGGACGTGAAACTGATCACTCACCTTCATCTAATGCCGACTTTAAGAATGGTGGATCTTTATCTCCACTCCCCACGTGTCTTCATGGCCTGATGCTTAATTAATTAAGCACAGGGACAGCTTGGTATTTTATATGCAGACTGTGCCAGACATTTTAGATTAGATTAACGATACCCAAAAATATGGTACGATCAGAGATTGGAATCATGTCTACGAATTTCGAATAGAACTGTGTGTATGTGTGTGTGACGTGGAGCAATGGACCGGATTCTTCAATTTGTTTTTCCAAATAAGTGAAAAACCGCCCGATATATTTGTGTTGCTTCGTGTGTGTCTCATTGAAACGTGAACATACCAGGCGCGCTTTTGATTATGAGCACTGATGCAGCCTAGATGGTGAGACAGGAACAGCGTCTCATTATACGACTGTTAAATCTAAGCATTTCGTGTTTCCAGTCTTTCAGAGCGCTGAGATAATGAAGCTCTTCATTATGTAATATTTGTGGGATGTCGTATGAATGAAGAGACTGACACTGTAACTCAGTGTATCTTCTTATGTAGCCTTGAGTCGGACAT
>NW_019769982.1:0-859 GCF_002891405.2 Cryptotermes secundus | reverse complement strand
TTAGGTAGATCATTTATATAAAAGAGAAAAAGAAGTGGACCAAGACTGGACCCCTGTGGGGTCATTTCTCATATTCACTCTGTACTTCAAAGTGGCCCTTCAAAGGGCCACTCTTTTCTTACTCTGTCCCCCATGACTTCCTTGTACCCCCTATGGGCAACTATGCATCCCAATTACTCTGTCCTTGGAAATGACATATTAAAGGTCCAGTAACATTTACACTAAAGACTTGCATTTTCTAGAATTTAAAGTCACATAGTCTGCTAAAAGTCAACTGATATTTCAGAAGAAAATTTCGCCTCCATTTTCAGGGTCGAAGAATAAGCCAGCAAGAAACTGGCATGAAGCAGGTAGCAAAGCAGAGCTCTGTTATGTTCTCCTCTGCAACATCGGCTGACTTTCAGAAGAAGCAGCTCTTCCTAACCATGGTTGTGAAAACCGGAAATCCTATATGGCCTTTACGTTTTACTCCTTATTCCCACTGGTTGCCTGAGGGCACTAGCGCTTCATATCCCTACATTTGTACAACTTTCTTCTTGCTCAGCTGATTCTCCTGCCCTGAGAATGAAGGCAGTAGAGTCGACTGATGAAACATCACTATCTGTCTACCACACTACATGTCCTCAGATCCCAGATGACAGTAATCCTCACAGTCAGCGCTGCTAGGAATACCCTCTGTTGTGATCCAGTTCAGCAAACCACACCAGGCATTTCGGTACAAAAATGACGTTAAGAAAAACCACATTTTTCATATATAAATGTGATTTTCCTCATAACTAACTAACTTCATGGAGCTGAGTCCTTTTTGAGAAGTTGTCAGTTGTGCAGCTACTCAAGAACTTCCCAACATTTTATGGAA
>NW_019769981.1:0-859 GCF_002891405.2 Cryptotermes secundus | reverse complement strand
AGATGAGGAACACGCAACAAATCTTGACAAGCCTCCCGCCTAATAGTTACATCCACTAAAATAAGAAAAAATTCGAGAGAGAGCATTATTTTCCCTTAACAGTAAGTAGGGTGTTGCCCTCTTCTTTGCTGTAGCTCCTTGTGGAAGACTGCCAAGGTTCCATGTTTCTGCGGTACAATACAACAATTAGTATTCACTGAATTACAGTAGTTGTACCGCAGCGACTGGCTGTAAAATCCAGACCAGAGGGAGCTTGGGTCAAGGAAACTGTTCAGAACTTCGGTCAACTCAAACCTCCTGTCTAGGCTTCATGTATACTATACAAGGGTTATGAACATAACCCATTCTAAGTTTGCTACAAGCTGTACAGTGCTTTTATTCGATGGTGGCAGCTCGTTTTACGCTGCGCAGGAAAATCAGATGAATCCAGTGTCACGAACTTGTCTTTACGAGGGGGTGTGGGTCAGTTTCATAATAGCTGGGCAGGAGAAAAGTCGAGTGGTTTAGCGTTATGACACAAACAAGCATTAAAGAGAACTTCATATCCTAATAATCATGCTTATTAAGCAAGCGATACGAAAAAAGAACCTTCGCAAAAGAATCAGACAAGATTTAAGACCGGTCAGGCATTTATTGGTATAGCAGTAAATGTTCTTTTTGACAAAAGGTAAAAAATATCCTGATTGATACAACACAACAAATCCCATCGTAATCAATTATTATTTCATATCAGATCTATAGATACTACTGATAATCTGGCTCACTGTGTTTGTCCCCCTCCCACTAGTATATACCCTGTGAATATACATACAACGTGATTCTAAATTACTGTCGGGATTTCCGTGGTCTATAATTTTCA
>NW_019769980.1:0-859 GCF_002891405.2 Cryptotermes secundus | reverse complement strand
AAAAAAAAATCAATGAGGATGGACGGTTTTCGGCCAAGATCTGACAACCGGATCTCCCGAGTGGTGTGACGCTCCCTATTACGGACGTCGGAAGTTCACTACTGTCGTCATAAAATCCTGACAGTACAGACCGAGCATTAACAAATGTAAATACCTAGCATGTCAACCGACACCCCCGTGTGGTTTTCCGAAAACAGGTACGCAACTGTTCGGTCGATCTAATGATATTATCTTACAGGCAGGTCTAAACCACGAAGCTCCTATTTACTTAATTCCCACAATTCCCTTGTTACTTTGCGTACCCCGAGTTTAAAATATTCGGCTTTGTTTTGAAGCTTCGTTTCACCTTCCTAGAGAAAAATCCGATTTCATTCCCGTTACAGGTAACGGCTAAATGTTCAGCTTCAATTACTTTAATCCAAGAAGCTTAACTCTGAAAAAGTTATATTGTAACTTCCGGCGAATCACGCTGCAGACGTACGCTTCCGTAATTTTCTAAAACTCTCGACCACAGGAGCTTACTCATCTGGGACAGTAGACCTATGGTAAAACAGCATAAATAAACGTGTGTGCAAAATCTTTGTGATATCTGTTGATTTCTAAATACAAAACAAACACAATAATTCAGGATTACTAAGTTTTGGGGCTTCGTCCATCGTTTGGTATTCTAAGGAATACAATGTTTCGGAAACTCATTCTGTTTCCTTCCTCATACGAGGGGGTGGGAGACACCTCCTCTGGTCCATTAGAATCAAGTCCAGTGTTCTACAGATGGCGCTAGCGGTAAGTACAATTTTTTTACAGCATGAAAATCTTCAAATTAAGCCTATACAATTGTGTTCAAGATTTTGGATTCTTA
>NW_019769979.1:0-859 GCF_002891405.2 Cryptotermes secundus | reverse complement strand
GTTAATGCTGTTTAGGGAAATAATCGCTGTTTATTGTGAGAGTCATACGGAACACATAAATGCAGTGTGTGGTGAGAATTTAGCTCTTGTGTTAAAGCAGGTGGTAGGTATAGTAATTACTGAGCTTTAAAGGGTTAATCCGTACAATTAAAGAGCATTGCTAAAATTCAAATGCCGTTACATGACCTCTGTACTTGGTTCAGAAGCATTAAAGTCCTGTAAAATGAGTTTATTCCGAAGTAACAACCGTCCGGGGTGCCCTGTGGAGTAAATCAACGGATAAATGTGTAAAGATGCATAGTGAATATGGACTACTGCCATCTTGAAGATAAATGTGGCCATTTTCAGTGTAATTCCGTAATTATTTCTCATCTTCCCCGCCTCTGTTATTCATTTCCTCTACACTTCATTTCCTCTACCTCCTCTCCCACTAATTTTTTCTCGCCTTCTTCCTTCACAGTCTCTTTCCTCTACTCCTTTCTGTCCTGCCCGGCAGAGTTATGAACTCTTCATCGTAATGATGTCCGAGGGTAAGTACAGAACATAGAGCTCATCACTGTGCAATTTTCTCACCACTCTGCTACTCGCCGCTCGCCTTAAGGTCCAAATATTCTCCTCGGCACGGCGCTCTCGAAACGTCCCTATCCCATAAGATTCTTAATATGAGGATGCTTCACGGCTCGTTGTAACACGCCTCACCTCTTGCTCGGCGCCGTCAGAGATCGTGACCAGTCATGTGACTGGAAGTGCATGAGAAGACCGCGCAAAGTATCGGTAATAGCGACATACGTAGGCGGAGGGGCCCTGCTCACCATGTATAAAGGTTATATGAGGCTACAGTACTATAGGCTGTTTACTT
>NW_019769978.1:0-859 GCF_002891405.2 Cryptotermes secundus | reverse complement strand
GCTAAAATATAACTTTACTAAAGAATTTCATAAACTTTTACTTGCATCTTTTTAGCCCTTTGATAGATTTTGATGTCAGTGAATATAGTAAGTATATAGCATATTGTATGATTATTACTATGTTGCATTTCAGTCAGTTTAAAGCCCACACGATTGAAGGGCATGTATACATTTATCAGCTTATTTTCCTGAGAGGAAGTTGCATGGAAGAAAAGTTGTAGGTAACTACAGACCGCATGTGTTATATCTTACATGATATCCAAACTGTCTATGGTCCTGTTTTTTTCCTCCAAAACTTCATGGCATCACATCCCAGAAGCACTCTTCATATTCATCATCATGAGAACCTCAAGTGCATCAGTATCATAGCTTGTTTATAATTAGCTTTCAGTTTCTTTGAAATCTAGGTTTGTAGACTTAACATGAGGCAACTCATAGCATTCATCCATTTAGAAGTGCATTTTGAATACATGTTGTATTCATGTTGCGTCAGAAGTATAGTGGAGAAAATGGTAATTAATAACATAGTTCAGATATAACAGCATCTGTATTAGAAGCAGATAATGCAAGTATCATACTAACATAATCTTGATAGGCATTTTAATGTTGTGTGAAAGATATGTGACATTTTCGTGTTTCTGAGTATCTGTAGATGTATGATATTATTTAGGTCAGAAATACTGGTCGAAGGATGTGATATTTCTGGTGACTGAACATGAACAGTTGGGAGTACAAGCTTGGCTTGAGGCTTACCATAAAACCACTTGTGGGAGAAGTGGTGTGCTGGAGCATGGTGATATGATGGGTAGGGGTGGAGCAATACAGGTAATAAATAATAAGTCATCATTCATGGATATGG
>NW_019769977.1:0-859 GCF_002891405.2 Cryptotermes secundus | reverse complement strand
GTTGTTGTTGTTGTTGTTGAGCTGTGGAATGGAATCATTTTCCAACATGTCTAGGAATGAACTGCTTGTAATAATGTCCCCATAAAAAATCAGGCCGATGACTTTCGTGTATCAGCACACACCACAGAGTCAATGTAGGACTATCCTGTTAATGTTCTACATGTTACTGCCCCAAATAACACAGTTATGTTGATTGACATGTCTAGAGATGTGAAATTTGGCCTCATCAGGAAAGACGGTACAACTTAAAAAATTATATGTATATATTGCTCCAAAATATGCACCCACATGAACACCACAGATTGTGATCTCAGCAGTTTATCACATGCCATAAGTTTCTGGACCACCTGTAGTTTGTGAGGTTTTACACATAGACTCTTCTGAAGAATTCTGTGGATATTTGTTTGCGGCGTCTGTAACTGCACTCGCTTGGGAGATCAACCTGGTTGGACTCCATATGAAAGCCTGCCTAACATGATCTTCATCTTCATTAGATCTCCTATACCGCCTAAGCAGGATATCTTTTTTACACACTGCCAGTCTCACTGCCATACTCATGTCTAAATTCATGTTGAACTTCAATATTTGATTCAAGCAACATGGTCTGTGTTTTCTGCCTATGGTAGGCATGGTACTTATTGCACAGTACACATAATCAAACCCTCTGTCCATTAATTATGCTTGGGATGTAACTGAAGCTTGTGTCAGTGAAACTGAGTTACGATTACACTGCAAGTACCAGCATAGTCATATTTGCTATAATTCCTGAGCTGCAGGTGTTTCAAATCTCAGCTTTCTTGTTGGCAGACCCTGTATCCCAAGCATAACTTGCTATGTAGATAGTGAAATGAAAAAAAAA
>NW_019769976.1:0-859 GCF_002891405.2 Cryptotermes secundus | reverse complement strand
ATGCTATATATACACAGCAAGTCATCAACCCACACAATTCAATCCTGAAGATGGAAATGACATATACATCTGAAATTCTGGCAATGTCACCCACAACCACATGGTGTACCAACCCAAGAACAGAATCATCATCAACAATCAACTATCATGAAAACCTAAAATAAGTAATGCAAAAACTGTAGCATTAATACTGGTACCTACATGTTAGGTTGCACAAGAAATTACATTTTTAAAAAGAATGACATTTTAACAAGTCTACAAATCTGAATAAAACATAAACATACGAACAAAATGATTATTCGGTTTGGTTGGTTTGTTACACAGAAAACTATTTCCCATTTGGAGTTTTAAAAATATCCATTTATATTCACATTTCTGCGACACTTCTTTAATGGAACTGATGGTTTAATAAGACTTGTTTCCATGGATTATGGCTTGAACCTGTATTTTCCACTGACAGATGGTTGAGCGAATGTTACCTTGTGATATGAAAGGCCATAAAATTTCACACCTTTGTTGCATTAATTCCAGGAACTGAAATGTTCTTCTCTTGTTTGTGTACTAACCATTTAAGTTTGATGCAGACACAATCTCACAGATACAGATCTTGAGAATGTGTTGGCTACTCTGTGGATCTGACAAATTCAGACACAGCATCGTCCGACACTTTCAAACAGAGGGTAACATGAATGTAAATGCCTGCTTCTTACATTCAAAATAGGGAACATGTTTCTCTGTAATGAATCGAAAAAACTCAAAACAGATCCTTTTATCATATTCTTAGGATCTTCTACACAACTTACGTGATTTTCATTCAAGTCTGCAAAGCCATCAATTTAACAAAGGAGTCTCTTTTTTT
>NW_019769975.1:0-858 GCF_002891405.2 Cryptotermes secundus | reverse complement strand
GCCCTGTTGTGGGCTTTGATATGGGGTTCTGGATTCAGGTTCATTATTTAATGATTCACTGTCATGACTGTTTAACATTTTGTGGTATTATGACTCATAAATGATGAATTAGGAAGGATTTGGAAGGAAGTGGTCATGGCATAATTAAGGTACTACCCCAGAATTTGCTTTGAGGGAGTGTGGAAACCATGAAGAACTTCAGCAGCAAGAAAAGGATGGGAGTTGCTGTGTTAAGCCTTCTGAACTCATTTGTGTAGTATTAATATTGCTAAGTGTCACACTTCAGTGTGAATTATAGTACTAATTTCCACTGTAATTGTGAAATAGCCCAATGAGAGATGCAGTAGGTAACAGTGTAGATTAGTTGCGGTACTCTGCTGAACTGCTTTTTGGGGACTGTAAAATGAAAATGGTGGGAAGTAAAAGATTATATAGGCATTAAAACTGACCACCCAACATTATGGTTGAATCGGTAGCATTCCTCCTTTGTATTCCCAAGGCTCTTGTGTTCAAATCTTGACCTAAAGTCCAGCTATCCTAACTGAGGTTCTCATGATTTTTCCTCAGTCCTTCTAGACAGATGCTGTGTTTGTACCCTCCTCCTTTCCTTGGATAGTCCAATTAACTGAGTAAGTTCTCTCAGAGACTTTAGTGGAGATCATACAGACTTTTGCAGACCTGTTACTTGGCTCTGAAGGTCAACCAGAATGATTCTTATCATTGACACTTCCTGTGGCATGGAAGCCTTTATGAAGCAAAATACATCACTTTATTTAGTAGAGTTCAGTCAGCCTGGAAGGCTACATAAGCAAGTGATATTAACTCTTTGACTGGCGCGAAGGGTATTTAAATCCCACC
>NW_019769974.1:0-858 GCF_002891405.2 Cryptotermes secundus | reverse complement strand
CGAGTCATGAGGTGGGAATGTTACCTCTAGACTACGGAGGCTGCTCACACAACATGTAACTTTGACATTCAGTTTTAACAAGATAGACAGCACCTGATGGTGGCCATGTATGGCTGCAACACGTAGTGAGGAAGAAGGGTGACTAGACAATAAGTTGCATTTATGATGGAAATGTGTGCACAAAAGGGAATATACAACTTAAATGTTGAGTGTTATAAATACATTTTGCCAGCTAGATTTAGATAACTGATTCAGAAATTGCTGTAGGGATGGATTTCTTTGAAGTATATTGTCCTTACTAATAGTTATCAAAAATATTCTAATTTTAACTGTTGTGAAACAGATGGGTGATGAGATGAGCAAGCGACAGAAGTTTCTTTTTCTGACCTGGGTGGGCCCATCAGTAGGCGTCATCAAGAGAGCCAAGATGAGCACTGACAAGGCCATGGTCAAGGACATTATTGTGGTAAGTTCATCTTACCTGGAGAAATTAGAATTCTAATGTTTGCACTCTCCACGTACATATCACAAAATACTGTGTTTGTTTTCTTACACTGTGCAGTTCTTTGCAAATTTTCTCTGTGAGAATTAAACTAAGGCAGTAGTAGTTCCTGGATTGTGCTTTGTCAGTCTTTTGGAAATATTCCAGAAGGTTCACTAAAGAAATGCATAAAGGAAGATGTTCTGTTTGCTGAATCATTTTAAAGCAACATTCACGAAAATGCTGATATGAGTAGGTGCAGCATGTAATGGGCACATCTGCTCAGAAAAGAAGAAATGGCGGTGTACCTGTAGCCTATTCAGGATGAATAGCCTTAACTCTTTGACTGGCGCGAAGGGTATTTAAATCCCACCCCT
>NW_019769973.1:0-858 GCF_002891405.2 Cryptotermes secundus | reverse complement strand
GGCAGAATGCAAAATATTTTAAATACATTTTTTTTTGGGGGGGGGGGCCTCCCCGGTCTACATTTCGAAAAAAGAACCCCATTAGTTTCGCTCAATTTTCCTGTCTGTACGCAAGAAACAATGGGAGAACGGTTGAATTGATTTGAATTAAATTTCGTATCTGAAACCATTATGCTATAAGCCGGAAGTTAGTGGATTCGATTCCAGATGAGGTCATTAGATTTTTGCAATTGACTTAATCCTTCGAGTCACAACTATGGCCCTGGGGCCGACTCAGCCTCTAAGGGAAATAAGTACCAGGAATCTACCGGGGAGTAAAGGGAGGCCGGCGCGCAAGGCTAACAGCCTTATAGTCATCTGTGAGCAGACTGTCTAGAAAATGTGGGAACCTCGACGCCTCACAACCTTATGGGCCTCTACGGCCTGTTACAGGGATTGCTATTACCTTCATTTTATTTATTTGTAAGAAGGCTTGGTACAGTTTACATTAATGTGACGTCGACCTCTTATAAATTTCGATTTTTTTTTTTTCATTTTCCGAGTCCTACTTCCCGTCATCAAGAAACGAGGCACACAGAAACCGAGTACTGCCCATTTTAGGCAACTGTGAGGAGTTCATGATGCTTCGTTTTAGAAAGGGGATAATCCTTCAGCTAGTTAAGCCGTTCCAGTGAAATGAATGTGTAGTTTCCGAGATCTGAATGACAATCCAGGTGTTTCTTGAGACCAAGAGAATGAATCCAGCGAGTGACGAACATGTGACCTGGAGTAAATACATCCAGACGATGATGAACTTCAGTTTTCTGAAAATACAGCTATGGGCAACATAAGTTCCAATTCCTACAAAGAAAGATGATA
>NW_019769972.1:0-858 GCF_002891405.2 Cryptotermes secundus | reverse complement strand
GCCCTTCCGCAAAATAGTGGGAAACCATTAGTGTCAAATATAAATGGTGAGGGAGGGTCCGTCCTTATCGACCTACAGGTGCTGAATGCCTTCCTGCCAACCACATATACAAGACTAGAACACTGCACTGAAAACTCTATGTTTTTATGAGTTCTGTAGGTCCAAACCAGCCATCTGCACCTACAGCGAGCCGGTGTGATCCAGTCCATACCCTCACGCGCTATTCCACTATGATCAGTTGTAATATTACTGTCACATCTAGGTCTAGGCACGCAGATTTTCCGGTGACATTTTCTACCTTATTGGATCTATGCATGCTACATACATCGTCCGCCTCATATTTAATCGCTCCAAAAATATTCAAAGACAGAAAAGACAATTTTACCCGTTATTTTGTGCATATAGAACTTGTGATATCACCCTAAAGGAAGGCAGAAGACTGAAAGCGCTCGAGAAAAATGGCCGAAGATAATATTCAGATCCAAGAAGGGGAAATAGCAGGAAGATGCGGAAATATGTGTAATTGAGACTTTAATTACTATTCTTATTATGGCTCTACAGCCCTTCATTGAGCCTTGCCGTCTTTTCCAGTTTCTTAATCCTGTACACAGTCAGTAGGACTCCTTGCTCGGGGGACCAGCCCATCGCAAGGCCTCTACACGCAGAACATTGCAAACAGAATAAATGCACATACATTGAAATGTCCAGTCGAATTATTTTCTAATACGTTATTGATCTGTTAGTGTTTAAAGAAAGGCTGAGAATTGTGATTAATGCAATGAGTTTCAGGTAAAGAATTTCTTTATTAAAACTTTCACAACACAACTATATCAAGGTCAGTGCCTAGTTTGGCTCTGC
>NW_019769971.1:0-858 GCF_002891405.2 Cryptotermes secundus | reverse complement strand
GCCACGTTTGTAACATCTTGTGCCACCTTCAGTCTTTGTAGGATATGGTACTTGCTTCAAAACTCTTGCTACTCCATTTTCCTGTTGATTAATTGCTTGCAGTCCTGAATTACTGCCATCACTCTTAAGAGTTTCCTCAATTACAGGAACAAAATCATTCTCGATATCATCATCATCATTATCATCATCTTCATCACCATCACTCCAGTCCTCATCATAAACCTGTCTAATATCATTTGATATTTCTTCATCTTCAGGGTCTTGTGGTATGTCTTCATAAGCATAAGGATTCTGTCCTTCTTCGACATGTATGGTAACATCTGGGTTACTGTCCATTTCTTCATTATCTGCAACAGTTCCTTCAAGCCCATATTTTTCAAATTGATTACCCGTAGATTGATAAGGGCCTTGCTTCTCTTTAATTGCTGGATATTTTGTTGACAATTTTCTTTGCCAAGGTAAATTCTTTGAATTATCAAATCCTGAATTCATCAACTTTATTTCTTCTGCTCCCTGAGATGTATCCTTATGCAGCTCTTTAGTTCTGCGTATGCCATGTGTAAATAACATATCTGAACCTATACTGCCATGTAGTGTGCAATCATATTTACCATCGAAATCCGCTGACTCCAGGTATTTCGCCTGATATGCAGTACCTACACTTCGTTTAACTGCTGAATCTGATTTCAAAATCCCAGCTTGTTGACTAGAAATATATTTATTATACTTCTGTGTAGTGTCAGCTTGTCTTGTGCCTTCATATTCATGCCTGGAATTCCATCCTTGGGATCGTTCCGGTGCACTTGGCCTAAGAACAATAACATCATCACATATTCTTATTATTCCTTACTCATCGGT
>NW_019769970.1:0-858 GCF_002891405.2 Cryptotermes secundus | reverse complement strand
GCTGTATTTAAATATGATTAAGAGAACTTGTAACCAAGGTGCCAACAAATACAATTATCCGAAATAAAACCCGTTATTTTCGTCACGCGTACCACCCTATAGGTGACAATATGTAGGTTATACAGAACAAATTCTTGACCCTACCGGGATTCGAATTCCAGCCCGTAACCAGTCGCTATCCCGGCTTTACATAGGCCAGTACACAGATTATATATAATACATGTAAATAGAGTGTATTTTCACGAAAAAAATTATGTGTACTGTAAGAAGAATAACTTCAAGGAACACTTAGCGAATAGGAAATGAGTGAAGGTCATGACTTCGATTACTTTGAACGACGGCACAGGGATATATTGAAGGAATGAAATGGGTTGAGATAGTCCGCGAGCGTCATTTTCTTGGTATTCACGTAATCCTACTACAAAGAAAAGTGGAAGAGAAGAGGGAGGAGAAATAGCGCTTTGTCTTCCTGATGCTGCATGCCCCCGCCCGCCCGGTCAACAACATAACTCACAAACTGCAGCTTTTTGTTCTTATTAGTTCTGAGTTTCCAAAAAGCCCTACTACTCCTATATCAAATTCCTTATTGAAACTGAAAATGGCTTCTTCGTTGGACAAGAGGATATCCCGTAGTTTTGTCCTAATGTACTTGACATTCGGCAAATAAAGCGCGTAGTTGTCAAGGACCGCACAAAACGATTTATACGTTGAGATTTTTATAGTTGTATCCTAATATCTGAGGCCGTGTAGTTTGGTCGATAAGTTCCAAAGTTTGGGGGTAACCGCCTGTCTCCATCTTCAAGGTAGAAGAGGTTACTTTCTTCCGAGACTTTGATAACTATCAACCGAACTATCCCA
>NW_019769969.1:0-858 GCF_002891405.2 Cryptotermes secundus | reverse complement strand
GACCCCTACTTCCCGTTGCGCCATCCACGTCGCAATATTCTCGTATGAAATTTCAGTACTTGCTGTAGCTATTCAAAGTTACATCATGGCATGTAGCCATGATGAAGAAAATGATAAACTTTCCTGACCCATTACATACTTCATTAGATTATGGTGCTGAGATGGTTATGGAGAACCATTTGCCCTGTTCATTACATGTTTAATTACCTTTATTCTGTTTCCTTCCAGATCCTGCATACTTCCCACAACGTTGTGCTGAGGTAGTTGCTAATGGTCAAGTGATTGGCATAATGGGTGTTCTGCACCCAGATGTTATTATGAAGTTTGAGTTGACACATCCAGTTGCTTGTTTGGAAATCAACATTGAGCCATTTGTCTAGTTCTTCAGACTGTATATTAAAAACTGAAGGAAGAACTTATTAAACAAGATTGCCTGTTTCTGCAGGATGTATTCATGGCTAAATTCTCCTGCCAGTCACATCATCTCTCTGTAAGTTCCATCTTTCTGTTTACTGTGTCATAGCTTACACAAGGATGCATTTTCTGTCACATAAAATGTATAGGATGATTATTGTGATGAAGTGGGAAGAATGTGGAAGTTGTTGCTCATTTAAATTTGTTGTAGCATTTACCAGAAGAGAGAAAAATCTCAATCAAAAGTGCTGACCTGTGGGCTGAAATTGAACTTGAGAATTTCAAAGCATAAACCAGAATGCTAACCCCTTTACTGTATGTAAGAGTGAGATTTTTATGATAAAAGTATGTCAATGCTGTAGCTATCCAAGATATACAAAATTTAATTGGTACTGGATTTAAATATTTTACAAAATATGCTTTACTGTATATGTTTTTTTTTTT
>NW_019769968.1:0-857 GCF_002891405.2 Cryptotermes secundus | reverse complement strand
GAACCCGCGACCTTCCGGCTTGTAGCGTAGCCCCTCAACCAATTACGCTACCACATGCCCCCCACGATATTTATATACATTTTATAATTAATTAAGTAACTAATTAAACTTTCAGAGATCGTTCTACACATTCTTAAAATTGGACTTTTTTTTTGCTTTGACAACGCTGAGCTGGCGCGAGATACGGTGGATCAGAAAGTTTTGATATCCAGATCTTCTGCTATTCTGCTCTTTCTTGTGTAGCCTTGTAACCATGACAGTTTAAGAGTCTTCATTGGAGAACCATGTGACATTCAAGACATCCGAGTTGTCCTCCAGTAGCGCATCGGACTGCCTCGCAAGAGCGCAGTCTCGCTGTTCCATCTTCCTGCAGTGACTGATTTACATTTTGCACGGAAAGAACAAGTCATGACGACAGATTTTTCCATGCAGTGCTGGTTGAGAGCTCCCACTCTGTTGTGTTAAACGTCTCACACTTTGTCTTTTGAGTCCTTGTTATTTCCTCTCAAGCCGCACCGTCAACTTTTTCCGTAGGAACAGAAGCGATATGTTTATGCCTCTTCGCACCTTTGTTGCAAACATTCCGTGTTTCTTGAAACTGTTTAACAATTGGTAGTTGGTGTCTGACGACAGCACAATACGAACAGAAAATTCTCAACGACATTTCATCTTTAAAGAAACACAAGAGCCACAAGAAGAAAAAACAGTTTCTATAACAAACATTTTCTGCTTTACACCACGCCATCTTGTTACTCATTTCAGCGCTGCCAATGCAAACAAAAAAATATCCCAATTTTATAGAAGGATCTGTGAAATTTCATATAGATCCTTCAATAATAAGGTAAGGTAAAGTTGTC
>NW_019769967.1:0-857 GCF_002891405.2 Cryptotermes secundus | reverse complement strand
GCCATGAAGGCGTATGGGGGAGTGGATGTACAGATCCACTATTTCTTGACCTCGGCAGTAGTTGCAGGTCAGTGGTCAGTTTCAACCCGGCCGCTTTACCCCCGGGGAAATAGCCCCCAGTACTCATTGGATAGGAAATTGGGTGGACCCCAGAGCCGGTCTGGACGTTGTGGAGAAATGACAATTCTTGCCCCACAGGGACTCGAACTCCGACTCCTCAGTCTTCCAGCCCGTAGCCAGTCGCTGAACCGACTGAGCTATCCCGGTAGTGCAGCACGAAGCTTCAACTGGAGCAACACCGAACTTGGCCGAATGCGAGCTGTCCTTGCAGTGCGGACGAAACACCGAACAGCGAATAAACATTCGAGAAAGTTCGGACGTTCATGTCCTTTCACTTTCGTCGGGACAGTCGGGACAGTATGCCCTCCACTTCGTACCCTGGAGCTGCTCGGACACGGACAGTTTTCAACGGTTCCTCCGGACAAGTGGAGGGGTAAAAGGTAAACTTGTCCCCGTGCTTAATTAGTTAAGCACTCTGCCATAAAGACATGATGGTATAGGGATATAGCTACACCATTCTTGACCTCGGCGCAAGACGGAAGTTAGTGGCCAGCTTCACGCCTCTACGGCTTTACCCCCGGGGAAAGAGCCCCCAGTATCCATTTGATACGAGCTTCGGTGGGCCCCAGAGCAGGTCTGGACGACGTGAATAGATAGGCAACGGAGCGATTAACACCTCGAGTAAGCGCACTATAACACGAATGTCTAGAGCCCGTTGATAGGCAACAGCACGCCAATGGGCTAGCGAGATGGCTATCATGAGACTCGTATTCTATGGAGTCCACGCCGCGACCGTT
>NW_019769966.1:0-857 GCF_002891405.2 Cryptotermes secundus | reverse complement strand
CCTATCATCTGGGGCTGGTGCAATAGGCCAGAAGTGGCCGCAATAAAAATAATACTTTATACTGGGAATTACGTATCCGAATTTCAGTAAGCAACAAAACTACAGGATTCAGGTTTCTACAGGTAGAGAGAGAGCGCTGTACATCTGCATATGATTCTTAAAGCCATATTTTCCCCTCACTTCGCCCCTCCTGCGTCTTACCAAGAAGCCGCTGAAAGCATATCCATCAGTACAGGATATTCTCTCTTCTCCGGTTTCACATTATCAAGCATAAAGCTAGTCTGGGAGATACGGGATATGCTCTTCATGTTTCTGTGCATAACATTTTAACCACAAGGAATAAACATCCAGAACTCTGCTCAGTACACCAGTGGTGTGACTGGATTTCTAACAGTAGTTCTATAAGGTAAGGCAAAAGCTATCCCCGTGCTTAATTAAGCACCACTCCTTGTAGACGTAGAGGGCTGTGGGGGTATAGCTCCACCCATTCCTAACCTTGTTACCTTCACATCCCAGCCAATTTACACCCAGTAAGGGCCCCCAGTATCCATTGGATAAGAGACTGGGTGGGCCCCACAGTTAGTCTGAACGTCATGGAGATGAGAAATATCTATTGCCTCTGCCGGGAATCGAATCCTTATTCATCGATATTCGAGTTCGTTGCATCGACTGAGCTATACCGGCTCATAGCTTGGCTCGAAGACACCGAGCAGGCTGGTGTAGCGCTAAGTCTTTGCGCCTGTATCCGGGAGGTGCTGAGTTCGAATTTCCTCCGGAGCGCCTGATATCCGATTTTCGTGATTTCACTTAGTTACTCCAGGCAAATTATGCTATAGTAAAGCGAATAGGCCACGACA
>NW_019769965.1:0-857 GCF_002891405.2 Cryptotermes secundus | reverse complement strand
GCAGAACCACACAGAGAATGAAGAGGCATAAGCTAATGATAATAAATATAGAAACACCCTGATTTATGGATTTCTGGCTCTAAAAGCTGCTGAAATACAGCATAGTCCAAAGTGTCTGTGCTAGTGATGAAGAAGAGACACACAAAAACACAGAGAATTCAGGTTACAGGTGTCACTGAGAGATACATAGCCTCTTAGGTGTTCAGTTATTTCAACATCCATGTTACTTGCAGAAAGAGTATATCAGACACAAAACAAGATTCAATTCCCCCTCTTCGAGGGCTTGTTGCTCCATTAAAACAAGACCAGATACACTTGAGATATGTGCAGAAACACATGCAAGTCTTCATGTAAAAGTGGTCATTAAGATTACCTAAATCAAAATCAAAATGGTTTGACAGTTCTTCATAAAATTCTTTAATATGAAGTGATTTTTTAAACTCAACATAGTTAATAGGTGCTGCACAGAACTGGGAATGCTCCAATCATTAACTGATTGAAACAAGTTGCCCTTTTAGAGAAATAAATAACTGGTAATTATTAATGTGTTATCTATTCTATAACTGTCTCCGATGTACTCTGCAACCCTCTTTTGGGTTCACCCCTTAATAATCCTATGTTTCAGATGATGTGCAATACTTTGGGCCCTGGCAGTACTAACAAGAGCACAATGGTGCCTGGACAACTCTTGACGATTTTTTAAAAACGTATTACAAAACATGAAAAACAATATAGAAAAAATACTATAACATAACAATTAACACAAGATTGCCACTTTTATCCCTGGACTTTTTTTTATTTGTATATTCCATAAATCCATATACTTAGATATAGAACCAGTCACATAATTAATATAG
>NW_019769964.1:0-855 GCF_002891405.2 Cryptotermes secundus | reverse complement strand
TTTTTTTTGTTATGTCTCAGATACGATAAATAAGAACCCACTCTGTTTCAATTTCCTTATGTGTCCTATGTTTTGTATCGCTCATTATTCTCCTACGTTCATGTCCTCCCCTGCCTTCTATTATATATTTCGTTTGAAGTCCCTTCATTGTTTTAAGCAGAGGGGATTTTCGGACAAAGAAGTTTTGGGATATATCTACATATGCTTAATATGTGCACGTGCTCCATGGAAGTTTTTTTCTACATTATTTTTAATTACAGTAATTTGAGTAAATTAGCAGTTGTGTAAATGTAGGCATTATGTAAGTTTTTCCAAGTGACCTTGAGGTTATAAGAGAAAGGGAACAAGAAGAACTAATTAACGGTCTCTCCGTTCCAAGATGGCATTTACCATTTCGCCTAAATATGTCCTGTTCTACCTCGTTCGTGTAGCAACGCTCTCATAATGTAATATGTTACATGACATCAAATGGTAAGATGACCATGGATGATGACTTAAAGGGATCTCGAAGGAAGCGGTCGCGCCATGTTTTTCCAACATTTGAATAGAGGGACTGAGAACCAAGGTGACGTCCTGGTTTAACATTGTGTTGTAGTGACCTACTCTGTCCATTGCTTGCGACAAAAATGTGGCTAAGCCCTGAGCCATTCGGTGAATATTAGTGCGGTATCTCTTCAGGCTGGAGGCCGCAAAATCTGACCTTTGTGCTACCACATATTTCATCCCACGTTTCCATCCCTAATGTTTACGTATGGTAATTTGTTTCTTTTTAATACAGCAACAGTTTAGGAATTGAGAGCTTACAGCTGCTTTACTTACTTACTTATGGAGCTGAGCCCTTCTTGAGAAGCCAAA
>NW_019769963.1:0-857 GCF_002891405.2 Cryptotermes secundus | reverse complement strand
AGGAACGTATCGCCTTCATCTTCAGGGTAGAAGGAAAAATAAGAACATCTACAAGCGAAGAGACCGTGAGAACCGGTACAAGCAGTCTGCCGTCATGTCACAATAATCGTAAAGTGTGTTAAACAATGAAAATGGAAGTTTTTAAGTGCCTTCATTATTGTTTTTCAGGTTCAACAGCACAGTCGCCCATCAAATTTGTAAAATGACGCTGGTTAAAATTAATTTGTGTCAGTTTCATCAGCTTTCATAATAAGCAAAATCAATTACAAAACTTCTCTTGTCTTCATTAGCTATGATTATTGTTATTTGTCGATTTGCCATCAATCGAACCGTACTAATGAGCTCGTTGTTTATTTTATTGTCAATTGTTTCAATTATCGAGAAGTATATATTTTTCTTGATAAAAATGCAAAATAGCACTAAAATACATAGTGCGTATTTCAATTTCCTCTTCAAATTGGCGTTATTTGAATCATTAACTAGAATCAACGATAATTTCATTCATGTCAATAATCAGCTTGAGCAACTATAATTTTGACAGTCAGATGTTAATTTTATCATCTGCAAAATACAATAAAAGGTCTATTAAAATATCAGCAAAAATCATATGGAGTGAAACCGGAAATTCGCACTGAATAATAGTATCGATTTTCATTTCTGTTCATCTTACACATAACATGTTACGGCGTTCGTAGAAACTGGAATAATTACAAGCATATTTAAAACCGTCTCAATAGTCCTAAGATATCACGAATTTCTGGCCTTCTGTGTTATATAGGCATATTAACAAAATCTTGCAGTCTTCAACCCTTTCCCACTTAATGCTACAACCCGCCTTGTACATAGAGTTTTTTTTT
>NW_019769962.1:0-852 GCF_002891405.2 Cryptotermes secundus | reverse complement strand
TTATTTTGAGGACAACGGCTTGGTGTACTTGTATTTTGGATCACCTTGTAACAACATAAAACTGACATCGTCTCTAACTGCATTTGGTCTTGTAATAGGATAAAGGTCAAAAAGTTAAGGTTGTCCCTGTACTTCACTAATTAAGCACTACACGGTGAAGGCGTGTGGGGGGGTGGATGTATAGATTCACATATTCTTGACCTGGGCAATAGTCGGAGGTCAGTGATCAGCTTCACGCCCTAGCAGCTTTACCTTCGGAGGAAAAACCGCCGTTACTCATTGGAGAGAGGTTGGGTGGGCCCCAGAACCGGTCTGGACGTGGAGAAGAGAAAAGCCTTACCCCTGCCGGGACTCGAAATCCGACCCGTACGTGATACAGCCTGTAGCCTGTCGCTATACCGACTACGCTATCCTGGATCTCCTTGTTTTGACGTAATTTTGTAACGTATCGGAT
This sequence comes from Cryptotermes secundus, assembly GCF_002891405.2. NCBI lineage: Eukaryota > Metazoa > Arthropoda > Insecta > Blattodea > Kalotermitidae > Cryptotermes > Cryptotermes secundus. Next base: position 398 of record NW_019769962.1, on the reverse strand, counting down.
GGAAGTAGATCTGTTCATATTTTATGGAATTAAAGTGGTTCAATTTTGGGAAGAAGTTGGGCCATTTTTATTACTGTTGAACCTTCGACTAGCTATGGACTGCAAGACCGATGAATCAGGGTTCGATTGGTGGGAAGGGCAGAGATTTTCTATTCTCTACAGCTACAGATACTCTTTACGGCCCACTCTGTCTCCTATACAATGGACATCGGAGGCTCTTTCCCCTGGGAGAAAGCGAAGGCGTGAAGCTAACCAACAAATTCCGTGGCCTGTAGTCCGTAAGTGAACTATACAGACCTAGCGACCGCCGCTTGTCGGCGAAGTTAGTGTCATTTTTTGTGGATCGAGGGTGTCACGTTGTCAGCGCAACGAATCCCCACGGCCGGTAATTTCGGTTT
>NW_019769961.1:0-857 GCF_002891405.2 Cryptotermes secundus | reverse complement strand
AGTGCACCAGTGATGTGAAAAATAATTTTAAAATTAAAAAAACCTGAATTTCAAGATTTTAACACAAGTCTGCATGTGAGCCAGAAAATAAGAAGTGAAAACCGTGACCAAATATTCTACCTGGTACTTCAGACTGTCCTCTTGTCACACAAACTTTTTTGTGAACCACCTGCTGCGTATACTCCTACCTACCTCCTGCAGTTTGCGGTCCAGCTTCTCTTGAGCCTCCTGTTCACGCCTGATCCATTCCAACTTCTCTATCAGGATGGCAGCAAATTGGTCTGGCTTCATAGGATGAACCTGCATGGTCAGTACAATAATTTAATAACAGTTTCAATGCTGAGACTATATAGTGCCAAGTGGTAGACTGATTAACTATTAGTAAATTCTAACAAATGCGGTCACAGTATACCCTAAGATATTGTAGCGTACAGACCCGTTGCTAAACAGTGACTCTATAAACAGCGCCCATTGTTAGGTAATGCACACAACAACAGAAGATAGCTGTTTTCTGTGTTATGTGCCATGGCCTTTTCTAGGCAACAGCTTGGTAAACACATTCTCATGGCAAAGAACATAAACACAACAGGAGAACAGTGTTTTCTAGGTGATTCGTGCCAAGATGTTATAACTAGGAGTGTTGGAGCAATGAGTTCAGTCGCGAGTAGAATTAGCCAGTGGGCAATGGAGCAAGCACAAAAGCTGAAAAATCTCCACTGTTGAGAGCCGTTACCAAGCAATGACTGGGGAAGACTACAAAAGGCTGGACAAAGACTTGGCGTGCAGTGATTTGTGAAATGTGGAAATCAGTCATAGTGCTGTAACTGGTTGTAGTTCCTAGTCATGTGTACAAGTGG
>NW_019769960.1:0-856 GCF_002891405.2 Cryptotermes secundus | reverse complement strand
GAAGAGAAGATGAGGTTTACAGGGTTACTTTGGTAGGGAACAGACCACTGGGAAAATTTAGGCTTAGATGGAGGGATAATATTAAAATGTGTCTTTGGAGCATTAGGGTCGGGATTCAGACGACTGAGATTAGGAATAAGTAACGATCACTGTAACGAACCTTCGGGTTGTGTAGAAGCTGCTGGGTTCTGAAGGACCCTGTTCCGTGGAGTTGGTTGGTCGGTCAGTTGGCGCTCTGTAATGGGGTGCCGCTGCTTCTGAAGTTTCCAAAACCCACCAACTTCCTCCCTTCGTACTTCACGTGTGGCATGAGATGTGTTTGTGGCTCACGACTGGAACGCGGTGCATGCTACATGCCTCTGCACTCTTCGTCATTCTGCCGCATGTCTGGCCTTTGCATTGAAGGCAGAGGTAATGCTGAAGCACATGCCATTAAGGCGTATAGGGGAGCGGAGGTATAGCTCCATCATTCTTAACTTAGGCTGCTGCTTTACCCTCAGTACCAATTGGATATTCCTCAGAGCAGGTCTGGGCTTTGAGTACAAAAACTCTTGCCCCTGCCAGGAATTGAACCCTGACTCCTCTGTCGTCCAGTCTGTAGCCTAATCGTTGTGCCGACTGAGCTGACCCGGCTCTTTGCTTTACACTGGAGACAAGTAGAAAGTCCATTTATGTCCTAGGCGAGATAGGAAGCCGTGACAGCGATTGTCTGGGTTGTCAAGCCGCATAGGCTTTGGATTTAGACCTGGCGTGTTGCTTGCGCGTGGCAAGTATTGCAAGAAGTAGCTGGGCAGTGGCTGCAGCTACATTTGGAGGGGAGTGGGCCCCACTATAACCCGTGGGCACGCTGTACTCC
>NW_019769959.1:0-856 GCF_002891405.2 Cryptotermes secundus | reverse complement strand
TATGGCGCGGCCTTACTAAAAACTTACTCTGAATACATGATTTATAGCTATAGTTTTGAAAAACAAATTTAAATCGTTGCTTAGAATTTTAAATCTTAAGAAATGCATTCACTGATGTCACACCACGTGTTCTTGAGTTCTGCGTGCCTATTGTGAAACGAAATTCAGGTTATTTGCGAAATAGTAGTTCTAAATTTTACTTACGTTTTTTGATACTGCGCAATTAAACATTTATCTTCCTGTAGCATTACTTTCTGAGGAAGTGAATTTACCATAGCGTAATTAGTATGACACAGGAACAATTTTGGATTAAATCAAAACATTAGCAATGACATTGTGTACACATTTTCCCCCGTCATCCGAATCATCGGAATGTCTATGCAAACGAACACGGCATTTGCATATAGAGATGCACCGTGCTAACAACATATGTCACCGTTTCACTAATTCGTTTGGTCTCTGAGTAACATTTTGTGGATTACATTATGATGCTGTCAGGAGCTAGACTATATAGCGTCGAATGGTAGGGCTATAGATGAATTATAAGTTGGAAAGGATTTGGAAGGAAGCGTTTGTGGCCTAATCTACGTGCCACATCGTCACTTGCCTGGAAGGAATGATGAAATCCACGAAATCCTCGGTCATGAGAGCCGGCGTTTTCGCCGAGATTCGAACCCAGCACTTCCCGAATATGAGTCCAGAAGGTTACCCCTGTTCCAACGCGGTCAGTGGTTTGATTTCTGATGAGACATTGGGTAAATGCAATTAATCCGTTACTGCGAACAGATCTCTAGGCAGCTGTCGTGAATATAATAGTTCAAATTAAAATGGTTCCGCAGTCAGTCATGTGCTGTAC
>NW_019769958.1:0-856 GCF_002891405.2 Cryptotermes secundus | reverse complement strand
TTTTCACTTTGTTTATGAAACTCGTGTTTCATGTTTTCTGTCTACTAAAATACTTGCATTAAATTAAATAAATAGATGAATTGTGGAGGTTTTAAAAATTTGAAAATAGCCCTTTCATGCAGAAGTATCTTCAACTCTGTTTTAAAGGTTAAGTTATTAATCTTATACAACCTGTTTTTTTCTCTCTCTCTAAAGTGGACATATGTTAGACTAACCACGTTTCATCAACCTGTTGGCGACAAGACCATAACCACATTTACAGTTCTACACTAAAATACAGAACATACTTCTGTGATGTAGTACGCTGGAATCGGTTACGTTTGTAACAATCTATTATAGCCTAAAGCAATGTAAGTTAGGTAGATGAGAACATATTAATTTCAAACCCCTTACCATTGTGTTAATCTGTAGGCCCTATCGTTAAATGATTAGGATAATTTGCTGTGTACTGTTGGAATGTTTGACGACGATTAGGTTATTATACTGCACTCACAGACGTATCAAAGAGAACAAGTGTAATGAAGGCATGCAGATTACGCCTGTGACCACTTGGAGAGCTTCCGGCAAGCACCTGTTTGGGAACCTTTAAACGACGTAATAGATACACAACAATGCGAGTGATTGAACTGGTCGGCCTGGAAGCAATAATCTAGGCTTCCATTCGAGAGGTGCTCGGTTTCGAATCACGGCAGCACCAAATATCCTGGCTAACTTTTCGAGATTTTCCTCAGTCTCTCTGAGAAAATTCCAGGATTGTACCTCGATTTGGACACGATCGCTACATTACAAATATTTTCCAGTTCATAATCATGCATCTATTACCTTAACATCAGACGCTTATAGTCTGGATATTAAA
>NW_019769957.1:0-854 GCF_002891405.2 Cryptotermes secundus | reverse complement strand
GGGAAATTCTTGAGTAGCTGCAGAATTGGCAGCTTCTCAAGAAGGACCCAGCTCGATGAGTGAGTGAGAGTGATATATAAGATACGTATGTATAATATTCATAGTGTCATCGGACACTCTGTAATTTTATTCATTCACCGCTTCGCCACTCACACGTTTGTATCTGGTCACAGGGTTCGGATTCGTAATTGAATTTTCTGGGTAGAGAGTACTCTGAATTACAGCAGTTTCCAGATGTTTCCAGTCTGCTGTGTCTTAACATATACGTTGCTTGGTAACGGCCTATAGGAACGGCTCTTGTCCTCAACGACTAGACATCTGCCACTCCGATTGAAGTCAGAATTATGTTACGATCTGTTTTGGTAAACTTTGTATAGCTTCGATAAGGATCGACTTTTTTCTTGCGTAGGCTTTTCCACGGAGACTTGTTGTAACAGTCCGTTGCTTAGCACCTCCTACGTGACAATTCTCTGATTCCAATATTCGGCTTTTAGGCGTCGTGTCACAGTATAGATGTGGTTATATGCCTATTATGTGTGCAGCCACTTGCTCACGCTGACTCCTCGCTAGCGCATTTTCTACCCTGAAGATAGAGGCGGTACGTTCCTCCGAAACGTCAGTTTACACTACATCTACACCGAGCCACATCCCAGAAAACTGCATTCTTTATTCCTCCTATTGTTGCCTGTACATTCTTTGCCGCCGTAAAATGTTTACCGAAGGGGATACACATAGAGAGAGACTGATGGGAGGAATTTATGAAATATGTGTTGAGATGGACTCAGGTACAGTGTATGTATACCAAGTTTCGTGAAGATTGGTTCAGCCATTCCAAAGTTGGTGGTGCGGACGTA
>NW_019769956.1:0-856 GCF_002891405.2 Cryptotermes secundus | reverse complement strand
TATAACTACTACATTTCTAATTTTTGTATTTATCACATCCCTGCTTTTTAATCGTGCAATCTAATATAAATAAGGTTTGCATTACTCACCTATACACTCCTCCATCCATGGTACGTGGTATGGCTGTTCCTATCTTGAAAGGGTTAATACCAGATTGTTTAACCCTTGAACTCTGGCATATAAGCACCACAGTTATGAGTGGTCAGTGATATTTTTTTTAAATGCCCATTTAATTTCTGCTTTAAAATCATGTATTTATAACAACTTAATTTCACTTAAATTGTCAGTAAATATGGCTTTATAAGCTTACCTTATAATGTGAGCAGTAGAAGCAATTTAATTAGAAGTTGAGGTTTGTATATCAGCTCCTCAAACATCCACCTGAACACAATCCTTCTTCACATTCACAGATTTGCTCCTTCTGTGTCTCATGCACACCACACATCTCCTTTGGGGTTTTGCCTTCTTTCCCGTTGCAAGAATGCACTCTGGGAAATGTCAGTCTGTGAGTCTTTTAGGCAGTGATCCAATTGCTTGGTGGCTGTGTACTGGATGAGGAGCACTAGAACTGTTTTATTCCACAAGGCCTTGTGCTAACGAAAGTCTGAATTTTAGTGCATCTATGTTTTTGTTATTTGGGAGTGAACTGTACATGACTGGTTCATCCCAGCCAGTATGGCTGTAGCACTTGCTCTTCACATCCACCCCACACATGTTGATACTGTACTCGTAAATATGAATTCTTTGTTTGCTTTATTTGTTATACCCAGATATCACTCGCTTCTTACCTTGCCTTGCAAGAACTGCCACATCTTCGGAGTGCTGGCCCAGTGCTCTCCTTTCTTCATTTTTTTTT
>NW_019769955.1:0-854 GCF_002891405.2 Cryptotermes secundus | reverse complement strand
AGTCATGAGGTGGGAGCGTTACCTCTAGACTACGGAGGCCGCTAAACTCCAGTGTAAGTATGTTTGAATTTCCCGTCGACACATGAATACCGGAAGCATGCTGAAAATACACGTACAATCTTGTAAGTTGTTAATGGTGACGTAACCGTCTAAGTCACTGACGCCAACGCACTCTACTTCCTTTAGTACGTTTCGACGACCCTGTACACGGTTGTCTTGCTACAAGGATGATTGGCTGACTGGTTTATGGCCGTAAAGTTGCCGAGAGGGTTTGTGGAGGTCAAATTCACTGGAGAAGCGTCACCTCTCTGCTTAATTAGATTCGTTCCCAGCACAAAATACAGTCATCTCCAAGATCCAGTCACGTGTTGCAGTATATTTGAACAGTGCATGATAGGATGGCGGGTAGAGTCTTACCCCGAAAGGAGGAATTTCATAGTAAAATTATAGTATTTTTGGAAGTGACGCAGTGTAGTCTAGTGGTTAGTTGCCAGTGTTCAAGAAGGAGGCCTTCATAGTAAGAATTGAAGCCAGTATAATCCTCCGTTTTCTTTCATAACACCGTGTATACTGGTAGGTGAATAGAGACATTTAGGAAGAACAAAATGTTTCCAAGAAGCCGAGATAGCTCAGTCGGTATAACGACTGCCTACGGGCTGGAGGACGGAGGGGTCGGAGTTCGAGTACCGGTGAGGCAAGAATTTTCACTTCTCCATAACGTCCAAACCGGTCCTGTTGTCCACTCAACATCCTATACAATGGATACCGGGAGCTTTTTCTTCGCGGGTAAAGTGGCCGGGGCGTGAAGCTGACCACTCACCTTCAACTAGAGCCGAGGTCAAGAAAACGTGGAT
>NW_019769954.1:0-856 GCF_002891405.2 Cryptotermes secundus | reverse complement strand
TGCTTATATGTTCCTCCGAAACGCAGGTTGACTTTCAACGGACTACAAGACGTAATACCCTAGAAAAATGGAAGTCTTCTTAATCACCACTGCCAGAACCTCAGATCCCACATAAGTAATGCTTCTTATGTTAAACCTTTCATCGTTGTATCTTCGCCAGAAAAGGAAACGTGTGTGACATTACCTTATAAGTGAATTAAAATAATTAATCATGTTCTGTTGGAGATGAGCCAAGAAAGAGCATGAGGGAACTGCGGTCGTTGGAACCAAAACCAAATTACTCGTCTTCTGATAATTAAGTTTGCTGTATATTAGTCCGCAAAGTTATTTCATATACGAATCGTTAGAACTATATTTTAATCGACATTATACTCGTAAATGTAGAAACCAGCACTTTCGATCTCCACTGCTTTCACTTGGCCATCCTAGAGGACATTTTTCTCAATTTAAGTGTGTACTCAGTCGAATATCCACATACTGATTTAACTTTTACAAATACCAGGTCTTCTTTTCTTTAGAGTCAAGTCGAGTGTCGCAAAGCGAACTTATTTTTGCCTCATAGTGACAAATTATGCTGATCACTACCGCATTTGGTCCCGTGATGATAAATAATATATCACGTAATATTTGGATACTGAAAGGATACAGAAAATAACATCATTTAACGTTAAGGAGCTTCGTATATCATGCTCTTAGCTCAACAATGAAAGATAAAATGGGCGAGGTATGTAGCATGTGCGATATATGTAAATGCGAGAAACCTGAACGTCAGCGAGTATAATACTAAAACGAAACTTAATGAAATGTGGTATGGAATTGTTTGTTGTATTCAATTGCCGCAGGAGAGGATGTCAAG
>NW_019769953.1:0-855 GCF_002891405.2 Cryptotermes secundus | reverse complement strand
AATCCTTATATCTCTTATTCAACTTTACATAATATGAAAATACTTCTCAGGGAACTAAGAAAACCAAGCTAATGGTCTCTGAATTTTTATGTTGAAAATCTGATGATTCTGCTCCAAATGTTTTTTAAAGTATTGCCATCTTTACTTAGATACAAACAAAAACTGGAAGGACATCCCCTGAGCAACTCAAGTCTTGCCAGAGCCTTCCTAGATTGGGTCCATAAGGGTTCAAACATAGAGGATGCTGCAGATTCATGGTATGAAACTTCTGGCCATGGTCAGGTGGAATATCAAGTTTGCAAAGGAAAGCAGACTTGGGCATGGAAATCTGGGTATTCAACAGTGCTGGATTTGTTAAAAGTGAGACACTCAGAGCATAAGAAGCATAGTACAAGATAATAAAACAACTGGACTGAGGTATAGGAACTTCAGCTTCCATCCTAAGTAATTCTATGTAGCAGAGTCCTTCCTGAGAAACTGGTAGTCGCTGTAGTTGTCAAGAAAATCCCTCTCTATATGGAACCTAAAAGTTTACCATGTTCACAAAAATCTGCCACTGGACCTAATCCAGAGACAGATGGATGCAGTCTGCAACCTCACATGGTATGTCTCTTAGGTCCATTTTAATATTACCCTCCCATCTAGGCTCCCAAATGGTCTTTTCCCTTTGGGTTTTCCAAATGCATTTATAATTTCTCCTGTGCATGATGCATGCACTTTTCATATCAGCCCCGATTTGAGCACCATCAAACATTTGGTACGCATAAAGTGATCAATGATTATGATCCTCTGGAATGGATCACATTTAGTCACTAAACACTTAAACAGAAAATCTAGATCTCAGTCACTATCGAA
>NW_019769952.1:0-855 GCF_002891405.2 Cryptotermes secundus | reverse complement strand
TTCATGTATCAGGCATAAGATTTTTCTCCTTCTGTGCCCAATTTTCGAAGTGGAAGAAATCAATACTATCCCAGAGGCTGTCTCTGAAAGAGGAAGACAGATCTGCAATGCAACTTCAGGAGCTGTATCTGTTGTTCATACTGGTTACTTCCAGTCAACGTCTCAAGGTCTTGGCTTCGAACTCGTTACGTTTTCTGATCTTCTTGTGGTTCAGACTATACAAGTTACGTATTCCCACACTCCGAAGGTTCTAATATATTTGGAATTTCGTGTACACGAAATAGCAGTTCACTATTTATAAATATTAAGGCACCCATTAAGTTCGGAATTACTTTGTTGTTGAAGTTTGCCCATCGTTCGGTATTCTAAAGAAAAGCACAGCGTTTCGTAAACCTATCCAGTTTCTAAACGATATGTTTTTAGTGTTTCTTTAGAATACCGGACATTTACAAAGCCCAAAAACGCAGTAATTCTGAGTCATATACACTGTCGTCAGAACCCTTTAGAATCCACCCACTAAGATAAAATGTAAGGTTGTTCTTGTCATTATTTAAGCACTACGCCATGAGCGCTTATGGAGAAGTGGATGTGTAGATCCACGCTTTCTTGATCTCGGAACTAGTTGCAGGTGAGTGATCAGCTTCACGCCCCGGCCACTGCACCTCCGGCGAAAAATCTCCCGACACCCATTGGATAGGAGGCTGGGTGGGACCTTGAACCAAACTGAACGACGTGGAGAAGAGGAAATTCTTGCTCCTACCGGACTCGAATTCGACCCCTCGGCCGTCAAGCTCGTAGCCACTCGCTGTACAGACTGCGCTATCCCGGCCCCTCTACCCAACAAGTTATCTTAAA
>NW_019769951.1:0-855 GCF_002891405.2 Cryptotermes secundus | reverse complement strand
GTCTTTCTCACTCATCAGTCCTTCAATTTCTTTATCTTTCTTTTTCTTCTCATCATAAAAATCTGGTTCGGTTTGCACTGACACGTCCTTATCTGGAGCTCTAGATGTCTGTAACATAACAGACAGTCTTATTATCAAAGCACAACTATTGTGACATGAGGATGAAGCAGTTGTGACAATCACTGACACACAACTAGTAAATAAGGAAACTACAATATTACAGCAGCAAGACAGAAACCATTTTAATAGAAGTGGCATACTTTCAAAACAACTGTCTCTGTACACAATTTGAGCACCCACCATTAAGTGGTACACTCCCACCCTACAAGTTCCTGCAACGCTCATATTTTGGTATTACTGATTATAAGAAATTAAAAAGTGCATATCTGAAGGGCAGGCTCCAATGGCACATAGTCCAGCACTCTCCAAGTTGAAGTTTGTCAACAGATACACATTCATTTCATTCACACTGTGAGGATCATTAAAAAATGCAGTAAATCATTACCACTATGGGGATATCCATAGACAGGAAAAATAAATTTATTTGAAAATTTCTACGGGCCTATATTAATGTGTGCAGCAGAAAAGTGGACAAGGAAAAGGGAGGATATCAGTAGAAAAACAGCAGCCCAGATCAGATTTTTAAGAAGTACAGTAGGAAGAACCAGGAGAGACAAAGAGGAAATGAAAATAAGTGGGACAACACTTCAAGATTATCACACAAATACAAACAGAAAAGGATGGTATGGGCACATTTCAAATGTGGGTGAAAAAACGATTCAAGAAACCAACAGGAAATTCCCAAGAAAGAGACTGAGATCAAGCTGGAGACAGCAAGCTAGGAAACATGTTATG
>NW_019769950.1:0-855 GCF_002891405.2 Cryptotermes secundus | reverse complement strand
TGTATCATCATAATCTACATGTTGAAGGAAATTTCCTCATTATGTATGAAATAATTGCAGGAACTCAGGTTTCTTAAAGAGTCTACTTCAAAACGTGTTTCGACTGATGCCTGTACAAGTGTTACAGGGAACAGACCCTAAATATAAAGTTCATAAGGCATCAGAAATGTTCACTTCACCTCCATCTCTGGCATTTTCCCAGGCATACAGCAGTGAGATGTTGGAGTATATGTCTTGCTGGGTAAGCTTAGCACAGTTCTGAAATTATCCTAATATTAACCATTATTGTCTGGGAATGGGGGATTTTGTTACTGTAAATGCTGGCAACAATGATATTTGTATTGTAAAAATGTGACATTAGGCTAGCTGAACTGTCCTCATGCCATCACAGTGTAATGCTTGGCCAGTAAAGGTTAAGGAATCTGGAACAAGCACTTGCATATTAACATACATAATCAGGCCTACACAGACTTCCTACAAATCTAGGAACCACCTCCAAAAACTAGGAATAAGAATACAGCACAAAATATCTTGTGTGAGAAATTTATTCATTTTTGTTAACAAAAAGCAATTGAAATGTTCATCCACTTCCTTTCACACTTGGGGAAAACCCAACACACTCTTGCTAGGATATGGGAAGAGGAATGATGATTGTATGGACAATTAAAGTGATAAGAAAGACATACTTGAGAAAGGAGATGAATGAATGAAAGGTTGGGGTGAGGAAACTGTTTTAATGTGAAGGAGGAAAGAAGGGGGAGAGGAATGATGACAAGACAGACAAGTAGAAGGGATGGGAGAAAGGAAGGAAGTAGATAAAGATATAAAGATGTGAAAGGAATAAAAGAAAGGAAG
>NW_019769949.1:0-855 GCF_002891405.2 Cryptotermes secundus | reverse complement strand
ATATATTTAATGACGTCTGGTTTGAAATCTGACCTTGATTTCGTGCATTCGTGCTGCGTAGATGATGGGGTTGAGTAAGGTCTTGAAGATGACTAGAAGATTGACTATGGTGTAGATGAAGAACATGACAGACTTGTTAAAAGTGTTGAAGTGGAACAGGCAGTCTTCACAGAAGAGCAGGTAGGATAGAACTGCTGGCATCCACCCGATGATGTATGATCCGAGGATGAAGAGCGTCGTGTGAATGGCCTTTACACTTCTCGTCATCTGCTGACTGTTAGAACCAGAGGATCCGTGACCGTTGGAGCTGTGATGTCTGGAACCGTGGTTGATCTGGCTGAACCTCAGTCTGTTCACTTGGTGACGCCGGACGATGGAGAAGATGTGCATATAGATGATCAGCATCAGCAGCAGGGGTGCGAAGAACAGGACAGAGAACACTGCCCGGAACTTGAGGTGCAGCATGAAGCTGAGAACAAAGTCAGACACTGCCTTACCGTAATCACATCTCTCAATACACTTAAGCATACAGGGCCCATAATAAAGACGACTGGGGTTCGATTCCCAGCAGGGGGCAAAATATTTCTCTCTTCAGCGTAAAGATGGGTTCTGGGACCCATCCATCCTCCTATTCAGTTTGTGCATAAGGCTCTTTCCCCGGGTGTAAAGCTGCGGGGAGTGTGAAGCTGACGGCTCCATCTAGTGCCGAGGTCAAGAATGGTGGGGCTATACCTCTGTTCCCCATACGTCTTCGTGGCATTAATTAACTACAGGGACAGCTTTACCTTTCCGTTTTACACTTACTCGTAAGCATGCAGTAAACATTTATCCTTATTCCTATTGGTTCACCCAGGT
>NW_019769948.1:0-854 GCF_002891405.2 Cryptotermes secundus | reverse complement strand
GATTACATCTTGTTCCCTCTTGGCACATTTTGATGCTAGTCGCTTTCTAATTATCTCGAAACGTGTCACAATGACAGTTAAATTACCATGTCTGTAAAAGGATGTCATTCGTCCCTATCGTGGATAAGACGAATTCAGTTCGCATTATCACAACCTGTTCATTAATTTTAATATTATCATCATACACGTATTTACGGCCCGTCTGAAATATCTCTTCCATTTAGGGTTTCCTACTGAAATGTACGCATTTTTCATGTCACCCATGCGTGCTGCATGAACCATTCATCACATTCTCAATTACTTACTTGGTTCTACTATCCTCAAAGATCCTAGATCTCCTTTAAGATGGAGGTCAATTTTTTCATCGGGGTACACACACTTCCCCTGGGGCTCATATGGCTTTCAATAAAATGAGTACTGGGGGCTCACTTCCCAGGACGTAACGCGACCAGAACTTGTAGTTGAAAACTGACACCCATGCATCGCCGAACTACGAATTGGTGGAGCTATACCTCCTCCCCTTTATGTGGTCGCGGAGTGGATAGCGGGGATAAATTTACCTTCTTATACACGTTGTCAAATATATTCATTGCATAAAGTAAGCATATTTTTGTTTTGTGTATCATAAAGAGTAATAATTAATAACAGTTACTTCCTAGACAGGAAAACTTAAATCTCCATTATAGAAACCAACCGGTTAAAGCTGTTTAGGGGTAATGTTTGGTTTTTATTGTGAGAATCACACGAAACACAAAACCTGAGAGCAAATTACAGCGTTCTTGAATATTAAAGCTGGTATTATATAGATTAAGAACTGTATTTCAGAGGTTTATCCAGGCTTCCTTGCTTATGAA
>NW_019769947.1:0-854 GCF_002891405.2 Cryptotermes secundus | reverse complement strand
CTTTCGTAAGTGTACGTATCGCACATATAACATGTTATTGAAAATGTTTCCTTTCGCACTACACACACGTCCTCTGTCAGTATAGTCAGGACGGTCCCAACAGTAAACACCCCCTGCAACACTTATATTGTTACGGGCTGTTACCTAGCTATAGCTCGGATATCTTTTCCTCGGGAACGCGTTTACCGAGCCGTTACCAAGCAACACGTGTTCCTTGTCGCGATCTTTTCATAGCAACGGTACTACATGCTAGAATATCTTACATTTCTGTGTGGATGTTTATTTATTGTAGTTCTACCGTTGTCGTGTCCAAAATCATTCGTTATAAAAAGCTTATTTACTAGTAGCTACAAGGACACGCCCGGCCTTGCCTGGTTTAAGCTAGCGGTCTCCATTTCTGTTGAACACAGCACACTAAATCTGAGTCTTGTTATTAACATTTTGGTATCCCCATACAGTAATCGCTTTACATCAGGTTCCTGAAGATTTGGGGGTTGGAAATTATTTTACTCAAGACAGAGAGGCAGCCTATCCACGGAAGAATGTGTCAGTGTCATTTTATTACCCTTACATTAATTAGTTTTGTGAACATCGATTAATTTTTCTGGCACAGAGCTTCAGGATGCACACTGCTGCTTGTTTTGTCGTTTTGGGACAAAATGAAAAGATGTTTTTTTTTCTTTGCCATTACCTAGCCTGTAGCAGCCAACATAGAGTTGACCATGCGAAAATCATGGTCTTTGCAGTTTTGAGGTCAGAACTTTCATTGATTTTCCCTGTGCTTTGTTGATGTACGGTGAAAAACTCAGACGGACAAGGAAACCGTAGTCGTTTAAATGCAAATGGAAAATCAG
>NW_019769946.1:0-853 GCF_002891405.2 Cryptotermes secundus | reverse complement strand
TACAGGTCACTGACTTCATCTCAGATGGCATGATATATACATACCAAGTTTCATGAAGTTTGATGTAGCACTCAAGCAATATTAAGGTTATGTCTCAGAAATTTTAAAGGCTGCAATGTTGGTATTATTGAGGGGGAAGATTTGCGATGAACGCCGTTGAGATGCTTTCGTGGGATATGATATTCTTATCAAATTTCATGAAGATTGGTATAGGCGTTAAAGCAATATTAAGGTTTTGCCTGAGCGCAAATTGGAAGGCTCTAATATTGATATTACAGGTGGACGGACTTATAAAATGCACCATTTAAATAGGGTCAGATGGAATCATATACGTACCAAGTTTCCTGACGATCAGTTTAGGCATTTAAGTAACATTATGATTATTAATGCAACAATTTGAGAGGCTGTGAAGCTGGCATTACTGAAAGAAGAATTTTATGGAGTATTCCACTGAGATGAATTCATGTGGTATGATATACGTACCAGATTTCAAGAAGATTGGTGTGGGCGTTCAAGCAACATTAAGATTTTGCCTCGGAAATTTAAGAGGCTGTAATGTTGGTAGTTATGATGGGAGCGTTTTGTGAATTAAGCCGTTCAGATGAGCTCAGGTTGCATGATGTACGTATAAAGTTTCATGAAGACTGGTACAGGCGTTCAAGCAATATTAAGGATTTTCTTCAGAAATCTGAAAGCTTGTAATATTGATAATACTAACAGTAGGGATTTATGAAATGGGCTCAAATGACATGATATGCATACAAATTTTCATGACGAATGGATCAGGCATTTAAGTAACATTACGATTATAGCTCAAGCGGTTAGTCGTTGGCTTCCCACCGCGGCGGCCCTG
>NW_019769945.1:0-854 GCF_002891405.2 Cryptotermes secundus | reverse complement strand
AGAGACACGTTGAATGGCTTCTTCGGGCGTTGTCATTTGCAACGACGATGTTTGAGACTTCTGATTAATGATTTAATCGTATGCCCTCGTGCATGATTTGTAATCGACCAATATTCAGTGTGGGTTATGCGAGTTTCACGCCACATAAATACGTTAATATTCATAATGGAAATAATCCTGTTTAGGCGTCTTAACATTATTTTGTTGTGCGTTGTTTGCTCGATGTGTGCGAAATGAATGCATGTAAGGGCTGGCCGTGTTTATCTCTCCACTGCCCCCATATTTCGAATTTTGACGGAATTATTTTGGAAATTACGGTATTGGATGCAACCCCGCAGTCTTGCTTTTTTAGTTTCTTGCAGTCACTAATATCGTGACAGACACACGAACTTGTAAGGTGAAATCGTCGCTTAATGTATGGACTGAAATTATATATGATAACAGATTTTTGTAAAATATTAAGCTTTTGTTAGTTCTTTTTTATGTAGGACAAAATAACGTCTGGAAGAAATCTGTATTTAGTTTTCAGTTTGATAGCTGTAACTAACGAACCGTGTGAATTAGTTGTGTGGAATTTGATATGGAGAACTACACACGTGTACGAATTCTGTATTCAGTATTGTTGGTAAGGAAACAGTTAGGAACGTAGCGATGGTGTGAATTAAGTGGGGAGCGGTATAAGCATTACATTCAAAGGCTTTACGTATACCGTTGACGTGTTCATGAAATCTGTTCGTAAGAAGGAGCCAGGGGTATTCAGAACGCAAAGGCGCAAGGAATGCGTACTCATGCACTCATGTGTACGAGTATTGTGGTACGGATTGCACATTTCCAGTCTTGTTTGCGCTGTACAT
>NW_019769944.1:0-851 GCF_002891405.2 Cryptotermes secundus | reverse complement strand
GACATAAATCAGTGCAACAGGACGCTAAAATATAACATTATTTTAAAGAGTTTCGTTCCTTTTTTAGCCTACTTTTCAAAAGTAGGCTTATGTGATCTCCATCCTGTCTGTCTGTCTATGTTTTATTATTACTTCTTATCTGTGCACAGAATTGACAAACATTATAACAGTATGGGCTTAGACAAGTACTCTTTTCTATAACTACTACAATTATTACAGGGCATGATGTTGCCCAAAATCACTGACTTCTGTACTCAAGGAAGCATGGTGACTTCAGTTGTAAGTTTCCTTGCTCATTGGTGAGACTTCGAGGGATAGCAACTATAGTCAGAAAAACAGATGCTCAGATATGGGCCCTTTTAATTTGTCATGTACATTTATTAAGTTTTGCTTGCATATGTAGTCAGGAAAAATAGTGGCAAAATATGGGCTCATTTAATTTTTCATGTATATTTGTTAAGTTTGCTTGCATATATGGTCTGAATACTGTTATTGGGTGGCACTCTTATATCAATAAGCTCAGCATCCTTTCTCCTCTTATAACAGAATATATCTGGGCAGTTGGCCTCTATTCATGGATCTCTTCAGATTTCTCCCCTCATTATAATTTAAACTCTTGTGTTCTAGTATTTCACTTAGTTGATATCCGTTGTATGGGACAATCAAGGTACAGAGTTGCATACCTTTGGTCAGCTGCTGGTATGCTATCTTGGTTACATTGTTGTATCTGTGATATACTCAGTAGTTGTTATTTTTTTTTTAATTTGCTTAGTGGGGGGGTGAAGTTCAGCTGGGTCCATTCGGTGTGGCAGCCACTGATTGGCCTATTGTACCTGCCCTGGGTGATTATG
>NW_019769943.1:0-854 GCF_002891405.2 Cryptotermes secundus | reverse complement strand
TCACCTAAGGACGGAAACAGATACGTTTCCGAAACGTCGTGTTTTCTCTTAGTTATTTAGAATCCGGACGATGGACAGTATGTCTGTGTGTTATCACCACCGTCAGAACCCTGTAGTATCAACATAGTACGGTGTTCAAACCAAGGACGACGTATATAGCGCACGTGGAAGAGAAAAGGAATCCATTCAAAATTTTGCTTGGAAAAGCTGAAGGAAATAGACAACTTGGAAGACATAGACTTAGATGTGATGACACTATTAACATGTATCTTAAATAGGGTGTGGATTGGATTCATGTGGTTCAGGATAGGGTCCAGTGACGGACTGTTGTGATCACGGTAATGAACGTTCAGGTTATGTAAAACGTTCGGATTTTCTTCACTAAGTTGTTGGTCGGTTGGTTGGTTGGTTAGTTAGTAAATATCTAATGATGGTGTCTTACAATAAATATTTTGGGGACTGTCCATTGTCTTGAGACTTTTAAGATAACGCGTTTCAGAGGCAAGATCTGTTTCCATCATCAGGTAGCTATAAGCGAGGAATATTCTCTACTCAGTTTGTAGGATTTGAGGTTATCACAACGGTTCCGAAGGACACTGTGTTCTCCTTGCCACCTGCTTCAACGCTGGTTTTTTGCTCGGCTTATTATTCGTTCTGAAAATGGAAACGATATGTTCCTTCAAACATCCGTTGACTATCAGCGGACTACAGAAGATAGTACCTTTCCGTTAGGAACTGCTAGCTCATGGACCCTAAGTACACCAGATCAAAAGGAGGGGCCTCTCCTTCTCTGCACCTGATGATAGAAACAGATCCCGTCTCCGAAATTCGGTATCTGAAAAGAATTTTTTTTT
>NW_019769942.1:0-854 GCF_002891405.2 Cryptotermes secundus | reverse complement strand
CTGCAGAATCTGCAATAAAAGTACTGACTCGTGGATGAGTTAGGGCATAACCCATACGTATACTCTTTTTGTTGTTAAGCTCGTCCTCGTCTGCTTGGTACTGTGGGACACCACACCATTATAGTCTTGTAAATGTTTACCGTTTGGTGTTTGTAACTGAGAGTGTACTAGTAGTGTGTAGTTACACAAGAGGTTGCAGAAATGTTGCGCTAGACGTCACGGCTTCGTCCATTTTCACTCTCGAAGGAACGGGTTACGGAAATAATCGCTGTTTACTATGAGAACCATATGGAACAAATACATAGACAGTGTGGTCAGAATGCAGATTTCTTTACAATCTTAAAACAGGTTGTGAGAATATAATTACACCTGTTGTTTACAAGAATTGATATAGTGAGATACATTTCTCACTCAAAATTCCTTAATATTTATTTTTAATTTCTCCTTCGATATGACTGTGCAAGTCCTTTAAGGCGGCGCGAAATACTGTCAAAATTTTTTTGAACAGGAACTCACTGAATGAATTCGTTGATTGCCTTATGCCCACAAAGAGATCGCCGTAGTCCGTAGTGCTTCCAACGGTAGACGTTACGTTGCCTGGCCCCTCTTCTTCTACTGGAAGCTCGTCCTCCTCTGGTTGATACACTGGGACATCACGTGGCTGAGTAAACCCCAACAAAGCCACAGTGAACAAGCATTCTTAAACGTAATACAGCAGTGATTCATCAACTTTCTGTATCGGCTTTTGCGTACTGCGATATTTGGTCTTCTGTATCCTCTTCAACGAGGCGGTCAAACAAAACCCGCGTCAAACTTCACAACACGTACACTTTATTTAACTTTGGTTAATTACA
>NW_019769941.1:0-854 GCF_002891405.2 Cryptotermes secundus | reverse complement strand
AAATATTTTTCGAAACAATTTTCGGATATAGGTAGCCCTTTCCATACTCTGCTCACATTTGTTGCCTTCATGTGGTTTGAAGTGGGGATTTGCACAGAAAAGTTTCGGGTCCAAGGAAGTTGAAAGACAACAGGCCTAAATCATGTTCCATGGCCGAGATATTGGTTTGCCGAAACTGCTGCTGTTTGGAAATGTGCATCCATTCGGTTAAATACTTTGCCATTTTCATCAAAACTTCCAGAACTCCAAGACAGACCGACATGTTCACTTTATTTTGATGTTGCCAGGGTAGCTCAACATGGATTGGATCTTAGATTTTTATATTTACGTATATCTGTCCATGTTCAAAAGTCTCTGAACATTTCAATTGCGAACTAAACCAATTTGTATCCCTGGCAGACCTAAGTCTTATGACCATAACGCTTTGCTCCGGAATGTCGAGTTCGCCCAACAATCACCTGCCAATTAATAAAAGTCTCAGCAAAGAATATCAGTCCTGTTATTTAACTGTCAGAATTCGTACACTTATGAAGTGAAGAAAGCAATGGTAAGCCGTATAGAGAAAATAAAATTATGACTTCAGACGTAAGGAAAGTAAGACTAACATAACTAATTCAAATTAGAGACGCAAGTACCAGTAAATCATCGGTGTATTTTAGTGTCACTGAACACGAAAAGAAACTGAAGCTATATTATTATAGAATCTCGCTGCAGGTTACACGAAAATGATTAAAAAATGCTCCTACGTGAGAGGAATCTATCAAATGCATAGAGACTATTATCTCCTGGGATGATGGTTCTGTGTAGTGTCGTACATTTTACCCATATTTCAGGGAACTTACTGCCTCAGTCTT
>NW_019769940.1:0-853 GCF_002891405.2 Cryptotermes secundus | reverse complement strand
GTGTCGGAAGAGGTAAAGAGGTTAGAGTTACAATTTCACGCATTCTTAACTTAATATAGACGTCAGATGCAAGCGAGCGGTCATCTTCCCACCCTGACCGCGTTATCCGCAATGAAATATCTCCAGCACTCGCTGGACATATGTTTGCTTTACCCCGAAGTTGAACCGGTAATGGAGTTCTGGTCCTCCAGTTTGTGGCTAGATGCCCAGAGTTTTACAATTCTTATTGATTTCAGATACGAAGCGTAATGTTCCTACTGGTTCCGCTGTGTTTACCCTTCTCCACGCTCTACCAGGAATTATTTTGCTGAAATTTGATATCAAGAACTCGTGTTCTCCCCATCCAAAATAGAAAAAATCAGGCGCTGTTCATTTTTGAGATGTTTAATTTGTTTTGTATTTTGTTACATATTCAATTTATTAAAGAATGTTTATGAAAATTAAATATTTTGCTGTGGCAGGACATTTCTTTAGCAAGGGGCTCTTAAAGTCGTCCCACTAACAGACAGTGGAATGCTACCTCGTGAAAGTAACCTATTAGATGCAATAATTTTATGTTAGAAATGTGATTATAACTTTTTGAGTCTGTACTGGCAAAACACGTATAGGAAATTACAAATATTTAATTCAATCAGTGGTATAAAACGCTGCAACATTCCAGCTAAGCAACTTTACTCCCCCTTCTCCCACATAGAGTAGAGTTTACAGGAGAAAGAACTTGATTTGCGTGTTGTTGCTTAAAGCGGCTTTTCCGAAGGACACATCTCTCACATAAATCATTTTCAACATTTTTCGCTGTTTTTTCTGCCTCTTTTTTTATTGCTAGTGGGGTGGGGCTAAGTCCCTTGTACTG
>NW_019769939.1:0-853 GCF_002891405.2 Cryptotermes secundus | reverse complement strand
AACATAAACAATGAAACCGTAAGCAGAATGTAAGCCCATGAAGCCCAGCATGGTAAAGCACAAAATCATTTGCACTACAGATCAAATGGGTACCAAGATTATAAGTCTGCAGTGTCTATAACCATTTATGTTAAATCCAAACCAGAATCAATTCCAACATGTATTTATTGCCTTTAAATTAAAAATCAGTGTGCATATGAGTAATAAGCCTTATATTTGAAGAAGTTTGTACAAATAATTCCTTACTTTGCAACTTTTCTTTGTTCCTGTAATACTGTAATAATGCAGGTGGGTTGCTATATGGGGTCCCACAATGCAGAGACACAGTGTTGCCAACCTCCACTTCATAATGCTGATTAGGCTGACTGGGGAATACCCCCAGCTCAGCAAAGCTTAGTTTTGCTGGAACTGAGGCCAATGCTGATGCACCAATCCATGCAACACACTGAAATAAAAAACACCAATATACTCTGTAGAGTATGGTGCAAAAGTCAGATCACACTTCAAAGATTTCATGTATATTTTTTATTTATTTTTCTTGCACATAAACAGGTTTTAATTAGTTCACGCTGTCACTGCTACTATCACTACCATCAGTCTTCAGTATCAATGTGTTCAATGTGCCACGAGGTTGTGTGTGTCATAGTAAGTTACATGTAATAGCAACAAATGTCATTTAAAACATAAACCAGTTATTTCCAGAGGGCAAGTGCATCTTGAGATGATAATATTCTCACTAGGTTAAGAAACTCCTTCCCTCTTAGGGACCTCAAAAGATTGTTACAATCTTCAGAAGATCCCAAAAGTCGAAAGCCTTGGGGAACATTTCATAACATGTTAGTTTTTCACAGTA
>NW_019769938.1:0-853 GCF_002891405.2 Cryptotermes secundus | reverse complement strand
TTCCCAATGACACGGCATAGCGGCGTATATCCCCTGCTTAACTAACTCCACAGATCGGAACTCTCCTTTAGAAGCTGCCAGTCGCTCAACCACTCAACAATTTCCCAACAGTTTACGGAATCAGAAGAACCCTCCACTGGTCCCTATGCTGAGCGAGATCAATCCAGCCCATTCCACTCCATCCTGTATTTCTAAGATTCATTTTAATATTATCACCACGTACGTGTAGGTCTTACTCCCCTGCCTAGAGTGATTATGCATAGATACAGTCTTATGAGATGGAAAAGGTGGGGGAAATACAAACGTAGCCTGTAACTAAATAAACAAAGCAATAAAAGTGGTGCATGACGTGGAAATTTCCCGTGCTGATGATATTACTTGCGTCGTTTATATTTTAAAGACAACAGAGAAGTAAAAAGAAAAGTTTTATTGTTTTTTCTATTTTATTTTCGGGGAGCATGTCCGCCCTCACGGACACGTTTCAACTGTCAATACTGCAACAGAAGCGACACCCAGAGCAGAACATGCGACGGCCAATGAGCGAACTAAGACCACAAGAAACGAACCAACAAACGAACAAGATAACACTGAAGAGAGTAGCCAGCGGATCGATAGGGGCTTTTCTTTTTGTAGGCTTTTGTTTGGTCTTTTTATTTAGCAAGGGCGCAGTGCATGTTTGTCTTCCGTCGCTTCTAGCCATTTCCAAACGTGCTAGGAAAAGCTAAGTTCCTCGAGAACTTCTTAGAGAGGTTGGTGGGAAAATAAGAAAGCTGCGACTTACAAAATGCTGAATTTCACAGTAAGAAGGATTTATGAAAAGTCAAGAAACGTTGAATGTTAATTAGGCTAATAG
>NW_019769937.1:0-853 GCF_002891405.2 Cryptotermes secundus | reverse complement strand
CCGTGTCTCTTGCTTACCCTGTCTTGCAGTCCATGCCAGAAGAACGTTTCCATGCTACTGCTGTTGATTACGACGATTAGGAGAGGTCGAAATAATGCCCTGTCATGTTCCTCTGCATGAAATATGCAAATACAGCTCAGAGCATGCGCGTGCTATATCGAGCAGTTCGACCCCTCACCTACATATTTCACCGCAAAGCAGTGGAAAATATTCATTAACTTTAATGAAATTGTGTTTATTATTCCACTTTTGCACTGCACATGGAATAAGGTCAACAGGTGTGGGTAATGTAGATCTCTGCCGGGTCAGGGAAATATGTTATGCTGTTATGTCCACGTCCGCTAATGTAAACACTTCCACCTTCAAACATATGATCAAACTGATATGGAAACGAACCAATAAAAAAGCCGTATTTTGTAGTTTATGTAACGATGCTTTCTCGACTTCATAGGTTACGCTGCTCAAAAGGAGGATTATGTTAATGAGGCTTCCAGCACATAAATTGCACTGGATTGAGTCTGACTCATTATGATGCTCCAAAGACATTTTACTTAACTCATGCCTTGTGACAAGAATACTACGCTTTCATATTATTGTCACGTGTTTCCTTGGCAACGCGACAAGAAATTGTGTGGATCTTGGATTTGGACGCATGTATTTATTGGACAACCACACTACACTCACAAATACAATAATTCGCACTTATAATGTCTTCGGACGTTTCCTCTCCAGTGTTATACAATCTCGCACCGCTAATCTCAGTGAAGTGTCTTCTGCTCCGCTCAGAGCTCAACAGGCCCAATATCCAGGCCCTATCGCTCTCCTGACTTGGCTCCACTGGATTTCTGTCTCT